>NC_137911.1:9123524-9188524 GCF_963457725.1 Sprattus sprattus
GTCTGGCCTGGGTGTCTGGTTGGGTGAGGGTGGGTGTTGGTACTCAGTGCTCGGAGAAAAACATTCATTTCAAGTGACAATGCATGGATTTTCCATAATTCAACTGTACTGTGGCATAAGGAGGGAGAACTGGAATGACGTAATTGTAAACCACAGGTGTGCTGGTTTTAGTCCATCGATGATTCCACACCAAAGACAATTTGACGAATGGGGAAACTCTATAAAGGGTTACACATGGGAAGTTATTAGAGCTTGATTTAAGAGAATAATTCCATCTCTTGATGACTGTACAGTAGGAACAATTATAATAATGGGAGACAAAAACCTGATGCGAAGCAAACTATCACTGACACCTTCTCACATCTTCTCTCTTTTGTCTCAGGGCAGAATTATCATTACCATTTATCTCTCTCTTTTCATGCATCCATCCAGCTATTATTGTGTCACCATGAAAGGCCTCTGTTGCAGAGCGTGTCTGTGAGCCAGTGTGACGGCGTATCGGGGAGTGCATTTGATGTGATGGCGGCATAATGGGCCATGTCAAGGCTTCTGCTGGCCCTGATTGACACTCCATTCAGCGTCGATGGCAGGAGTCAGCCTCAAAGCTTATCTACAGAGGGGATCTGAGGGGGCTGCCTGGGAGACTGGCTGCGAGAGAGAGAGAGAGAGAGAGAGAGAGAGAGAGAGAGAGAGAGAGAGAGAGAGAGAGAGGGAGGGAGGGAGGAAGGGAGGAAGAAGAGGGAGGGGAGATGGAGAATAGAGAGACTCTTAGCGAGGGGTTGGAGATGAAGCAGAGAAGGGAGGAGGAGAATACAAGCCATAGAAGTACAGATTCAAAAAATGTGAAAAAAGAGACTGAACAGAGAAACTGGAAAGGAAAAAAAAATAAGAGGAATAATGAAAGATAGAGGCAATGGGAGACAGAGAGATGGCTGGAAACAGTCACTGAAAGAAAGCAAAGAGACTGAGAGAAAAAGGAAAGAAATTCACAGAGATAGAGATTGAGAAACAAACCCACCATCTTCCTGGCTTCATTTTACATTTCCCCCCAGCCAGTGAGGAAGCAGGCAGTCAGGCAGGCAGGCAGGCAGGCAGGCAGGCAGGCAGGCAGGCAGGCAGGCAGGCGGCCTGTGGCAGGGCCCCCTGATTTGCCCGAGTCAGCTAATGTCTTGGCTGACTGCTCACTGACGTGGAAGCGCAGGCAGGAGTGAAACCCAGAATATGACATCATAATTACTGCCCCCATCTCCGGGCGAGCTGATACACCCCACCAGCCTGGCGCGCCACACTGAAGATGGCTTTAATTAAAACGTGAAATCTCAACGGGGGCGTGGGTGATGGGGGGAAAAGGGTCTCTTTTTTGTCTGGGGGCGGGGGGGTTGCTAAAATCCTCTTGCATTCAGAGAAATTTAATCTGGGGGCCTTAATTCACAGAGCACCCCCCTCCCCACCCCCTTATGTACCCCTTCAGTACAAGCATGCATAAGGGTGGGGATTTCCAGCTTTGTAGACTTACACCATAATTGTCTCTGCTCTATTGTTTTTGCTAGACAGCTTGTTTCCTAGTGTTCTTGTGTATTGATGCGTAAGGCTTTCTAATTCATATGTAAAACAGTGAAGCTCATTAGTGAGTCAATGTTGTTCCTTGGCCAAACTCAACACTTACAGTTCAATCAGGGGTTTTACATTGTGGCAGTACACAATAATGTCCACACAATTAAACTAATGTGTGCGTGTCAAATATGTGGATTGACAGCACTTAAGATGGAACCAAAAGATCTAAACAATTGGAACAAACTGAATGCAACCCCAAATATGAAGGCATAGAGTTTGTCTGAGCAACATATCTGCTAAATCAATCCATCCATGGTGCCCAGAATACCCTCTGTAATGACCCACAGAACTCTTAATTGTGGAGAGTAACAAACAAATTGCATCGCACGAGAGAGTGGTATTTTGGTCTTTTGGTGCGCAGATTTATACAGAGGGTTCTTAGATCCTTCATGGGTCATTCAGTTCATTTCGATTGTCCTGCTGAGAACCTTATTTTGGAATTAAAAGAATATTTTTTTGGTAAATTCTAGTTCAGTGGCCACAGTGGGTTTTTTGTGTATGGAGGACATGGTTTCATGGTCTCCCAGAAACTGCAGTGATTTCCTGAACTGTTTACTGTAGTCTCCATGCAGCCATCTGGTAAACTGTGATGTGAGTTATAGATAGACCAGTGGAGGATCAGTGACTTTCCTGTGATGTCAGCGGTTGCTTTCATTAATGAACATTTCATATGTATTAACCCAGGGGCACTCTCTCATCCAGACCACAGGCTTCTTCCAGTGGTAGCATACTTTTTTCCACCCTCTAACATCATCTACTGAAGTCCCTCAGAACACTAAGGCAGGTCTTACCAAAAACATTTTAAGTATCGCCTAATTGTTTTTTTTTTCAGCCGCCTCCCTCTCATTTTAATTGTGTAATAATTCTCCTTGAAATGCAAGATTGTGATTTTATCCTTGGCCTGTCTAAGCTTAAGTACAGGGTAGGGTATCTGGACTGCACGCTTGGTTTGACCTCAGAAGGGTTCTGTGGTTCATACTGGTGAAGAGGTTCATGTGAAGGTTCATGCGATGTTGAATAATTGAATGATTCGGCGGAGGAGAGGGTAGCAAGAGTAGAGGATGGTGGTGGTGGTCGTAGCAACACGATTCTGCTGACATTTCCAGTCTGTGTCATGGGGAGGCCTCTGGAGGGGCCGGTGCAGTTTGTCACTGTATGTTTGTGCTGTCACATGTAAAAATGAGGAGAGGTCCCACAAGCACAGGCAATCCACCAACCCCCACACTCACTAACCTACTACAATTAAGGTAGAGGTTACACAGACTCTGGCTCTGTCTCTTTCACTCTCTCTTTCTCTATCCCTCTGTCTCTCAGTAATGCTATAAGTATAGGGCTATGCCATGTCTGTCAGTCTGATGTATTCACCTTTTGGGTATACAGATAGTTGCAGACGACTGTAAATAAACTTCATGGATGGCCCCCAAGTAGGTTTGCTAATTCATAGGTTAGTTAACTGAACCAAAAAGGCTAATATGTTCCATGCCTATTCTTTGCTAATGCTGTATCTGGCATTCGCGTTAGTTTTTATTATCTGTTTAAGTGACAGTAAATCTTCTGTTGACTGGCCGTCGTTGTGTGGACTGTGGGACACTGCTGACCTCGACGCCGAATGCAAAATATTTATGCGTCAGAGTGGTCGAGGTGAATGCCCGACGAGTGAATAATTCAGGGTGATCTGCGGCCTCTGGAATGGCTAATTGGCGTGCACTCGGTGACTGCACCGTCTGACCTTGCTGTTTGTTAGTCTTGGTCTTTTCAGCCGCACAGTCCGTCTTCGTTTCATCATTCGCCCTCTGTCTCTCTCCCCGCTCAGACGCGCTGATGCTACGCAGGCTGCTTTTGCCATTACAGCCGTGGTCTGCCAACAGGAAAGAGCAGAACTGGCTAAACCACTGAAGCACTTGAATAAGCCTCTGCCGTATGCTTAACCTCTGAGGTTTTCTGGTTAGGGTTTTTTCCCCTGATGAAACGAGCAGAGATCCACGTGAACGATATCTCACTATCTTTTGTGGGCAGAGAAAAGCTAGCCTGTATAGAAACACTGCTAGGGAGGAGAATGCCTTTATTATTAACCCGACAATCTCTATTACGATCTCCATTCATCTCTCTTAGTATCGGCACACCACGTCTGTGACCAGGCCAGAGGAACGCTGCACTAACATTACAGAGAATAAAAGCCAGGAAAGTAATGAGGCTTTCCGCTGGAATGTATGGACTTATACAACCCCCAGTTCAATGAACATTTTCAATTTAGCCATTTAGCTAATGCTTTCAGCCCACCATGACCTCTATGAAGGTGAGCACAGCTGTCAGGACGTGTGCAGTGTACATTAGTTAGAATTGGTCCTATAACTTTTATATATGTAGCTTGCTGAAGGTGAAGCCCTTGTGTGGTGAAGCCCCCTGTGTGTAGCGTGCAGAAAGGGTTAAGTTGTGGGAGTCATAACAGATATTTGGGACTTCTGTCTCCAGTAGGGGGGCGCGGGGGACTCAAGATGCACTTCCTGTTTTAGCAGACAGCAGCAGGAGCGGAGCAGAATGGTGATGACCTATGGGATACGTGACTCCCTTGAATGACCTCCAAGCAAAACACGGCGGAATTCCAGGGTGCGGCAGAGCAGTGAAAGCAGAGGTTGCAGGAGCCGAACGAGATGTATACAAGGAGCTTTTGTGCAATCCAGAGGAGAGACAGAGAGAGAGAGAGAGAGAGAGAGAAAGAGAAGGAGACTTGGTTAACTAGATAGAGATAGCAGGGGAGGCACTTGATGGAGAAACTGAGAGAGAGAAAGAGGGAGTCAGAAAAGGAAAGAGAAACCGAGCAAGAGGGAGTTCGAGAAGTAGACGTGAGACAGAGACATTGACAACTAGATAGAGATAGCAAGGCATACACTGAGTTGAGAGAGTGCAAAAGGCAAAAAGTGAAAGAAAGAAAAGGAGAAAAAGAGAGAGAGAGAGAGAGAAGCATTAGGCTGTGCCACAGACATCCCCATGAGGTTTATCGGGTCCCCGATCTGAGCAGGGGAGATGGAAATGAAGAGATTGTTTTTGTTATGATTCCTCTGGGGCAGATAGCTGGAGATCTCACAAAACAATTAGAGAGCATTTGTCGTGCCTTTATGTTCAGACCCAGCAAAATGATAAAACAAAACATGAAAATATGCAGCCGGTCAAATTAGGATAAACAAACATGTTGATATTCCCCATGCACAGGGAAATTCTACGAAAAATTCCAATTAATTGGCCATTATTTTTGTTCTTATGAAATTAATCCACAAAAAAATGCAATTCTATTATACACAAAAAACATGAATGTCAACATCTGCAGTCTAGTCCCGGCATACTTATGCCACAAGCTTGTGTGCTACATTCACAACAGGACACTGATCCATATAGAAAAGTTGCCCGGTGGTGCACACAAAGCATACTAGCTGGGCGGCCCACTATTTAGACTCCTTCCTGCAAAAACGAACCCCACTGCAGGCTGTGCACTCTCCTGCTGTGACAAGGGCTCTGACAGAGTCCACAAGACTTTACGGCGCACCATTACCAGACTGCATCAATCTCTTTTACAGATTACTTGCTATGCTATCTGGAGCAAGCCCACAGTACCCCATCTGAAGGGAGAGGAGAATGGTCTCGAGACAGCATGAGATACGGTCTGCCCTGCTGTGCTGATAAAAGGGATTTGGGGGAGAGGAAGAGAGGATAGCTCCGGTGTTAACCGTGAAGGTGTGTGCCACATTCTCTCCTTGAACTTTGTTTAAATGAACACGCTGCACTGTTCCAAGGCACATATGGTATATGGAGGAGCAGTTCAACCAAAGGTCATTATCCTGGCTGTGAAACACGTCATTAATCTGTGATCTGTGGCCCATTTGCGTGTGTGAGTTTGAGAGTGTGTGCATGCGTGTGTGTGTGTGTGCAACTGTACTAGCAGGGAAAGGAGAAGTTATGGTTCACATATATTATTATAAATATTTTACATATATACAGTATGTGTTTTTCCATAGTTCTAACTAAACGTCCATGACAACTTCTAACTCGTCATCAGTTGAACTCAAGTGAACTCAAACCATCTTAGACTTATTCTCTTTCTGACCTAATCTAACAATAAGCCTTGAATGCCTCAAAGAACCGGCACTAAACATAGTCACTGTAATTGAAAGGACTCGAACACCTTTGTTCCTGGCCAGTGTCAGTCCTGTCTTTACTCCCTGGTGTGCGTGGTGGTGAATTTGTGTTTGTGTGTGTGTGTCTCTCTCTGAGTGTGGTATGCATGTGGTTGTGTGTGTGGGACGTGTGTGTGGGACGTGTGTGTGTGTGTGTGTGTGTGTGTGTGTGTGTGTGTGTGTGTGTGTGTGTGTGTGTGTGTGCTTGCGTGTGTGTGTGTGTGTGTGTGTGTGTGTGTGTGAGTGCATCCACTGAATAGTCAATAAAGACAGTATGAACATGGCATCGTGGGTGGTGGGGGTTGATCAGTCACCCCTAACATTACAGCTCTGGTCTGGTCTGGGGCATCACTCAGCAGGATTTGGGTAGTCTCATTAATGGTTCCATATAGGTCGAGGGCTTTACAGGGTAAATAATCTGCGTAATGACATTCTATTGTTCCAGAGCTCTGCTATTGTTTGAGATGTTGATATACCATCCATTGTCCTTCATGGCTTCTACTTAACACCATTGCAAGACAAGGAAGTGTCTGCCACAAAGATTCACTAGACTATTTAATTTGTGCTAGTGTGTTAGTATGCTTATTCGTGATAATTAGGTTAAAATGGTGATTATGTTTAGTATCTTTATTGTAGTACACCTTCAGATACATGTGCATTTTGCATGTATAACAGAAAGCATTAAAACCCTTCCAGAGTTTCTCACAGTTTAAGGAACGCTGTAATATTTTAAGGCTGTTAGAACCGTCTGCAGAAGGAGAGAACACTCAAATTACAGAAAAAAAAATCAACTCCCATTTTCATAGAATGCGATTTAAAGCTCGATGGATTCAAGTGCTAAGAGCTCCATCTAGTGGCATCAAACATGCAATCCCTCTTGCGCTCAACGACTACAGCAAAGAAATAGGCCTACAGCTAGATTAACGAACGTAATATTATGTAAAACACGATAGTATATGATCAATTTGTCAAGAGAAATGCAGTGATGCAAAGTTGAAATGTAATGTTGATGTAAGAATAAAATACAAAACAACATTTTAAATAAGAATGTTAATTGAACTAGCCACATACAACCAAGATGTAATTATAAATGTGCAACGCAAATTAAGTGGATATCACAGCAGACACACATAGGCTACTAAGTAGAGATATGTTGTCTAGGCTATGTGTTTATATGTGGTGTATACGTTGTAGATTATGTTTTGTATTTTGCATATAGCAAACATTTGTATGTGTGCAAGACAAGTCACACAAATGTTAACACAAATAACTAAAGCAAACAAAAGGGCTTTACCCAGGCAGATCTTCTGTTTTTCATTCAGTTGAAATAACAAATATAATTTTGCTCATCCTTTGATTATTTGCTTTTTGTGCATGTCTACATGTTTTTGCCAACTCGATGCTGTTACGTAAAATTATTTCACTGGTTAATGGTATACGGCCACTTTAAGATATTTGCGTTAGGCTATGTCCTCAAATTTTGACTTTTTACCTAGATCTTAAATGGGAATACTATTTTTGCTGTGTATGAATGGGACATAGTTGATCAGATTTTAACCTAATAGGGCTATTACAAAAGAATATCCTTTAAATATTGCAGTAAACGAAATTGAGCCGTATCTTTGTTGACTTCAGAAGTGTTACAAGTCATGCAACACTTTGAATGACAGATCAGACGAGATGATTAAACTACATCTGAAACGGTAGTGACATACTATGTGTAGGCTAGCCTTTCAATGGACGCCAGGCCTGAATGAAGGCCCTTGCATGCTTCTAAAAGATGATTTATGCTCGGGGACGTAAGCGTAAGCGCAAGCGCAGTGCGTCGGCCCCTTTTTCTAGACTTGCGTCATTTTTTACGTAAGGTCTTAAGGCCGAATTATGCTCTGTTTTAGACGTAACGCGTAAGCATGTAAGATACATGTAAAATATCCCCCCTTACGTGCTTAAGTGCGTCGCCCAAAATTCCTGACTATGCGACTAAAACACTACGGCCCTACACAGCTCGCAAAGGCTGTGATTGGCCGGCTACCACAACCTTTCACAGAGTCTCACGTTTCCGGGTTAATAGCATACTACAGCCTTTTTTAGACCCAGACATTTTTTAAAATCATGAATACCCTGCAGACCGTCTCACAAGCCTTTTCTTATGGATTAGGAACAAACATAACAGAAGAGGTCCAAAGACATGAACTCCTTTACAAATCCTCTTTAAACACTTATAGAATGCTTAAATTACCGCGAATTTATGGAGAGAATATCCCATTCTCACCCGCGATTGTTTGGAGAGAATGTGGTCATTCACGAACAAATAGGTACTTTCATATTCATTTTCCGCCACTTGTGAGTCATGGTGATATCTTTCATTGAGTTCATATTGACGTGAATCATCAATTGCACCAGCGAGATTGATAGAATGAGCCCGGTCTGCTCATATACAAAAGTTAACAGTAACCTGCCGTTACCTTAGAGAATATCCCATTCTCACCCGCGATTGTTAGGAGAAAATGTGCTAATTCACGAACAAATACTTTCATATTCATTTTCCACCACTTGTGAGTCATGGTGGTATCATTCATCGAGTTCATATTGACGTGAATCAATCAATTGCACCCGCGATTTTGATAGAATGAGCCCGGTCTGCTCATATACAAAAGTTAACATTAACGTGGGCTTAACTGATGGCCAGCACCATTGTAGTTACAAGCATTGACAACATGATGAGATTCTCTCACCGTTTACCACCTCATCTTAAATAATGTAACTCATAAACACATCGTTTTAAAGCCTGTCGCAGTCATTAAAAGATGTCAATAAACGAACTTTTGCGTCATGTCTTTTTCGCCACTGGTACTGAATTGCCAACATTTGTATTTTGTGTAACACATGTATTCATAACATCAAGCCTTTCGCCCACTACACTTTCATGCTCCGGTAAGTTTTTTTCCTTTGTCCTGCTGCAATAAATAGGCTTACTTAACTCAAAATAAATCTACAGTTCTGGCGTCAATTTGCTTTGCAACACGCAACACAAGCCTTGCAACACGCTCTGCGTCTAAAACGAACCTTAAATCAAAACTTGTCTAAAACAAGTTCCTTGTGTAAATTACGTGCTTAGGCGTTACGTCTAAAACAGAGCATAATTCGGCCTTTACGCGAGCCTCGCAGCCTGCATTCTATCAACGAATGTTACGAGATGAGGTTACTCAAATATTCTGCATGTCTACTCAGTTTTACAGTGCTTCCCAAGTAAAGGTTTGAAAAGAACTTCAAGCTTCAGACTTTCTGTTAGGGAACCTGTTATCTATCTGCAGAGCAAATGTCAGGCTCATACAAAAACATTAACGTGAATTAATTGATGCTAATACCTAGCGCGGTCTCTAAAGGATTCCCCATATACGTTAGCATTAAGCTAACGTATTTTCTACCACAGTAAAACATGCAATACTATGTGATTGTTTTTAGAAAACGAATGTTACGTGATAAGATTACTAAAATGTAGTCTGCATGTCTGCTCAGTTTAACAGTGCTACCCAAGCAAAGGTTTGAAAAGAACTTCAAGCTTCAGACTTTCTGTTAGGGAAACAGCTTTCTATCTGCCAAGCAAATGGCAGGCTCATGACAACACGCGCAACCTTTGGGAGCATGAACTGCATTGAGTAAATTTTGCGCAACAATTAACCCCAACGCTGAACCAAGCAGCCGCCTTAAAGGGAGCATGAATTGCTAGGTGCTTACGCGTTGCGTTTGGGGTGTTGCCAAGCAATTCACACCCAGAACAATAGGCTTGCGTAAAATGGCGCAAGTCTAGAAAAAGGGGCCGACGCACGCAAGACGTGAAAAGTTGCGCAAGGGGCACGCAAGGGGCTTAAGGCCGAATTATGCTCTGTTTTAGACGTAACTCGTAAGCACGTAATTTACACAAGGAACTTGTTTTAGACAAGTTTTGATTTAAGGTTCGTTTTAGACGCAGAGCCGTGTTGCAAGGCTTGTGAGCCGTGTTGCGTGTTGCAAAGCAAATTGACACCAGAACTGTAGATTTTTTTTTGAGTTAGGTAAGCCTATTTATTGCAGCAGGACAAAGGAAAAAAACTTACCGGAGCATGAAAGTGTAGTGGGCGAAAGGCTTGATGTTATGAATACATGTGTTACACAAAAACCAAATGTTGGCAATTCAGTACCAGTGGCGAAAAAGACAGCACATGACGCAAAAGTTCGTTTATTGACATCTTTTAATGACTGTGACAGGCTTTAAAACGATGTGTTTATGAGTTACATTATTCAAAGATGAGGTGCTAAACGGCGAAAGAATCTCATCATGTTGTCAATGCTTGTAACTACAATGGTTCTGGCCACAAGGTAACGGCAGGTTACTGTTAACTTTTGTATGAGCAGACCGGGCTCATTCTATCAAACTCGCTGGTGCAATTGATGGATTCACGTCAATATGAACTCAATGAAAGATATCACCATGACTCACAAGTGGCGGAAAATGAATATGAAAGTACCTATTTGTTCATGAATGACCACATTCTCTCCAAACAATCGCGGGTGAGAATGGGATATTCGCGGTAATTTGAGCGTCCTTATAAGTGTTTAAAGAGGATTTGTAAAGGAGTTCATGTCTTCGGACCTCTTCTGTTATGTTTGTTCCTAATCCATAAGAAAAGGCTTGTGAGACGGTCTGCAGGATATTCATGATTTAAAAAAATGTCTGGGTCTAAAAAAGACTGTATGCTATTAACCCGGAAACGTGAGACTCTGTGTGAAAGGCTGTGGTAGCCGGCCAATCACAGCCTTTGCGAGCTGTGTAGGGCCTAGGGATGCAACGGTACAGTGTGGCCACGGTTCGGTTTGTATCACGGTTTTTGGGCCACGGTTGCGGTTCGGTTTCGATATATCAATATTATCCTGCCGCTAACATGCATTAGGTTATATTTGTCTTTTCTATTTCAAGTCAACAAGGTGCTTCTACTCACACTTGCAGAGACAATGCAAGATGCAATTAAATGTAAAAAGGGCACATATTAAGTAAAATCACAAAATGTATTTTAAACAAGGAACACTATTCTGGCCTTCTGTCAAAAACAGGCAATATTAAATATAGTAAAGTGCAGTATACTGTAAAGTAATATGAAATGTAAACATTGACATTATTCAATAAACTCAAACAACAAACATTGTCATTCACACACTTAAACCCTAGAAAATACTTAACTGTTATAAATACACCCTTAAAGAACAACAGAACAAACCTTCTCTCTCCTAGTCACTTCGTACAGTTCTGGAATTATTTTGCTGCTGAAATGCGTGCGGGAGGGGATATTAAAACGAGGATCAATGTCAATGGTCTTTATCATGTGACGGAATCCCGTGCCTAAAACTACTGAATAGGGCTGCATGTCTTTCCCTATGAAGACGTCCATTGAGTTGGTTATTGCCTTGTGTTTTTCGGAATTATAAGCATATTGTTGCTGAAATGCTGCAGCAATGGATGGTTGTGTTTTCGGCGACAAACCGTGCTGCTCCACTTAGAGTTACAGCCGGGTGATGACGGGGCAAGTGGCTCAACATGTTGGATGTACCTGTGGAGTAGGCGATCGTAGGAAAGCAATGCTTGCACACCGTGCTTTGCTTTCTGACGATCTTTTTCCCTTTGTCATCATACTCCACACTGAACCCAAAATGTTCCCATACAGCTGATTTGTAAGATGACGGTGCCTCTTCAAATTTTCTTTTCTCCGTTTCTTGTTGACTCGCCATGATCGTGCTGCAACAGGGAAAGTTTCGTTTCTCCTCACATGGATCTCCAGCGTCTGCATTCAGAGCGCTGATTGGCTCTTGGGAAAGTCAGTACAATTCTGATTGGTTGTTGCATGGTTGTGGAGCGCAGAACTCATCCCCTGGGTCCCAAGCAGTCATGCTATCGCCCAATACATGCGTGCATTCATTATAGCCACATATTAAATTAAAAGTTTAAGGTCACCCATACCGTAATATCGCGGTTCACCTGGGTCAACCGAACCGAACAGGGCGAACCGAACGGTTCGCTAAAATACCGAAAACCGTTGCATCCCTAGTAGGGCCGTAGTGTTTTAGTCGCATAGTCAGGAATTTTGGGCGACGCACTTAAGCACGTAAGGGGGGGTATTTTACCGCGTAAGGGGGGGTTGTGTATCTTACGTGCTTACGCGTTACGTCTAAAACAGAGCATAATTTGGCCTTTACGCGGCCTCTTGCGCTTGCGCTTACGCTTACGTAACCGAGCATAAATCAGCCTTTAGGGTAAGCTTTTTGACCCATAGACTAGGTTTGTGACATTACATTTAGCCAATAACCTATTTCTAACATTAGCTATTTAAACTTGGACGTTACGTGCCCACCTCCATACGGCTCATTTGTCCACCAATTCCCACTACTGTTTGAGGATTGTTTTCCATAGATTTCTACTGTCAAGTGTCCTGGTTCAATATAGCTGCGCCTTTGACGTACGAACCAGACGCCAATACAGAAATCCCCGGTGGGCCGATGGCCCAAAACACCTACCCATTATCATCATCAACCGGCCCACTGCCATCAGGCCCACTCGCAGCGCATATCAGTACAATATATTTTGAAGCTTCTGAAGACAACATTAATCTAGTTTTCTCTAAAAATATCAATGTTGAGATGCACTGACTGAGTTTTATTCTCCTACTTGCAATCTGTCTTCACACCTATGGTGACTATTTTTCAATTTTTTTTTTTTTTCGTTACTTCATAAATGTGTTTTACGACTTCGGAAGTTCAACGTAAGAACACTCGGCACAGCTGAGAACACTTCGGCTGTGTAAGAACCAATTTTCAGGTGTTCATTAATAACTTAGAGATATCAGGGCACGGAACCATATTGACGTGTGCATTCAGCCCTAGCCCTTAACACGGATGAGGCACAGCTTGCTGCTGCCTCTGTCAATCTCTTCCGTCAGTCTGATTTAGTTTTAGGTGTTATTAAATGTCAATTACTCTAGCCTACATTTTATTTGGAAAACCACTGACTGGTGACAGTGATAAGGTAAGATGTGGCGTTGACCTTGCCAAATGTTAGCTTGCTATTCACAGATGAGGTAACGTTCCCTACAGCAAGCCTAGCTAACGGTATGTCTTGAATTGAGGCCGTTATGATCTGGTAAAATAAGCAAGCTGTTGTCAACATCGAGATTATCTATTTTAACATGTTAGCCGTAGTCACTTGCTTACAATCGATGAGCAAGCTATCCATGGTGGTAGTTGTAAATAGGGCAATCTTATCATTTCTAATACTGTAACTTGTGTCAAATAAGTTAACCAGCTAGTTTGTAATGCTAAAATCACTGTGTTACACCAACACTTACATTATAAACAATGTGAATATGTTATCTAGATTGTTAATATGTTATCTAAAGGTGTTGAATTGGCCAAGTAAAGCTTGCGTTTCACAACACTTACATTATAAACAATGTTAATATGTTATCTAGATGATTCTGGAATAAAACATGGATAAATGGATACAAAATAAATGAAGGGACATTTATAATAGACAAAACATTGCGATTAAATATTGTAATAGTTTGACAGCACTAATTTCAAGTATATTTATCTAATACGCTTTGAGTGTACTAACCAATAGGCTTTGTAGTTATACGTATAACCATCTGATCTGATAACCATCTGATCTGATCTGATACTATTCATCTTGCAAACTATACCTACCTTGGAGTGTTACAATAGCCAGTATCATCATTTTATTCCATGTGTCCATCCAGGCAAATTGGTGGATCCAAATGTTATTAAAAAACAAGCATATATGATGTAATTTCTTTGTAATCAACCAAAAATAATGTTAAGTGTATGAGTATTTTTCCCAGTAGGCCACTGACTGATACGTGCGATCCATTGAGTGGGCAATGCGGTGTGTACTGAGTGGGCCGCGCGCCGTGTATTGAGTGGGCCGGTCTGACAGTAACTCCCGGGCCACTTTTTCCCCCCAGTCCGCCCCTGGTTGCTTGCAACACACAAACGTAGTTGCAAGTCATCTGTGTTGAAAACCCATGCTCAGTGAAAAAGGTCCTCTAGATGGCGCTTCAGTGACTGTAGACTGAACGGATCCTAAACCACCTCTAGTGTATCTGTAATCTAAAAGATATATTTCAGATGTATGCACCCTTATCTAACGGAATGCCTAAATCAGGATGCTGATATGAAAAGGGTATGGGTATGGGTATGGGTATGATCAGAAAGAAATGAGAACATGAACAAATACATAAATACTGATACTACTAGCACGCCACTAGCAATAGTGCTATAGTAGTATCAGTATTTATGCATTTGTTCATGTTGCTGCTACAACTGATTCAAATTAAGTTTATGTAATAATGTCATAGTAAATTGATTTAATATAAAGGTAATTACTGCTCACTAAACTGATTGTACCTTTCTCTAAAATGAGTGACCCACAGTATACAAGATGCATATGGACAGGAGAAAGAATCAGTGTGAGAAATGTAAACGTTTCATAATCTGTCATTCATAATTCTATGTGAGTACTCTCTATTTGGAGTGAGTAAGTGTGAACAAGGAGAGGTAATAAGTACAACATTTAGATCATTCAAATGTTATACAATTACATTTACACAATGAAAATATGGCCATGAAACAAAGGAAGATTAATGAAAGTGTTGGTGTCTGTGTCTTTATCATTGGTCTCATTTTCATTGAGAGTCTGTCTATAGTATTGTGCGATATCATATACTGTACCTATACCTATAAATGTAACTGGGTGGGGGAGATAGTGAATATAGCACATTTAGTACATTTGTACATTCTACTTTTAAAAAACTCTGACAAGTACCATTACTTAGCTGAGTGCCTGACAGTGACAGAACTCTTGACGGTGCCTTAAAAAAGGAAAATGTATCATGTTTCTCAATGTTATCTGAAGGGACTAATAGTTTGGCTGCTCCCAGTTTATAAAGAAAAATCCATATGGAATGCATAAGGTGTGTCCTTTTGTTGGAATATGTTTACCATCCTGAAGAGAATGACATGCACATGGGTGTAATTTTTCACAGTCATTATCCCAACCTCAACTCTATGTGACATGTGCGACACAGTCATTTAGGATTAAGAGATGGTCTCTGACCTCACGTCTTCTCCTGTCTGCTTCTGTGTTTGCCACAAAAACATGGCCAGTGGACACTTGAGTGACAGCACAGTGGTTGCTATGAGACGACGGGATATGCTTTCAAACTCCATACAGTACTGCCAGATCTCACCTAGTCGTCATGGCAACTCAATTCTTCTCTGTGATTGTCCGACTGCCTGTTATTTGTGTGTGATTGTGTACAGAGGGGGTGCTCAGAATACGCCCTTCTGCATTCTTCTGTCATCCACACCCTACAATAAACCCCAGTGACATTGTGATATTGCCATAATGGAGTGGGGAGATAGTGATGATGTTAATCACCAAGTCCTATTAATGTTTTCCAATTTTCTTATTTTATCAGAGCAAAGCTACACTTACAAAAGCTCACATGGTGGACTCAATGAAGTATTTTTACAAGTGCATTGTTACCTCACATGATGACAATTTTTTTGCGTGGCCCGACATGTTCTGTGTACTTTTTATACAGGTGGCGTGCTGTTTGCTGGTGCACCTATGGGTGTGTCCTTCCAACGGCAAGCAAACAAGGTGTGTTAGTGCAAATGTGTACGTAAAACAGGGGGCAGGGGCTAAGTTTGAGAGGGTGTCCGAGTGTATAAGAGAGCCCCACCCTGAATTCCTTTCTGTCTGTTTCTGCCACCTGAGGAGAACACGTCGGTGACTTGCACACTTAAGAACAGGTAAGGCCGCTGCTGTTCCATGTGAGTGCGCTCACTAAAATCAATTGAGGCAATGCTCTACATAACAGGGACTTTAGCTTCTATCTACTATCTGCCTCACAGGGATATCTATTCAAATATTATCAGAGATCCAGGAAGTAGGTAGCCATGTCTATGAGACCATTTAAATGCAGGAAGTGTTTCAGAAGACAATCTGATTTGATATCACTATGGCACTATATGGAGCTATGGAACCCATGCTGGGAACCACTGAGTGATTTTGATGTCATACATATCTTTATAAAAAAGAAAAACAAAGAACCTTCTAAGGTGGTACATTGTGCACCGTCATGTTTGGCTAGAGATAAGTACAATTTCCATTGCTTTTCCTAATGTATTACTTGTTATCTTTATGTTAACTGCATGGCCAGTAGGTGAAGGCCTAATTCCAGTTGTTGAGCTTAGTCGAAGTTCTGAAGATTCACCACAATTTTCTGCATGACATGCCAAGTCATATTCACGCACGCATCCCGTTTCATTATGTTTACACTGTCTTGATTTCATGCTTTCAACACTGTGTTCATCTTGAACTTATTAACAGGGAATTGCAGCATTCTGCCATGTAAAATCATTTGAAATTTCACAGTTTTGAGTTTAGACATTGTGAAATTCAAGCTGTGTCTGATCTCTCCCCACTGGTCCCTTTCACTCTCTCACTTTTGGGTGGAGTGGAAATATTCCAGTGTGACTCATGCTCATGGGATCCCCATAGAGGCAAGCACAACTCCCAGGATTAAGTGTCAGATCTGTTGAAAAGAACATGTAATGTAGAGGCAGACCAAAGTTTTGTGAAAATCATGCTAATAATATTCTCTCTCTTTCTCTCTCTGTCTTATTTGCAGTTGACATGGATGTAAGTAAGCCCTCTTTCAAGCTCCTGACATATTAGTGGTGCATGTTGATAGAGAGTATGATTCACACAGATGTGTGGAATTGTGCTGGATGCCTCTTTATCCTTCTCTGTAGCCTTCTAGGACCTTTTTTTAATGATTCCTTGTGTCTCTGTTTCAATCTCCTTGTCTCTCAAAGCTTTCAGATGCACTAGGCGGCTCTTGGCCCGGCCAGAACAACCCGCAGCAGTCGGGACATCCAAACCAGCCAACATGGCCTGGACAGCCCAGCAACCCCACCTGGCCTGGCCAACCCAGCCAGCCAACATGGCCAGGCCAACCCAGCCAGCCAACATGGCCAGGCCAACCCAGCCAGCCAGGCCAGCCTACTTGGCCGGGACAACCAAACCAACCATCCTGGCCTGGTCAACACCCTCCAACCGCTCCGCAGGTTTCCCCTCAAAGACCACTGGTAAGTAGGCTCCACTCACATATGGAGCAGTGAATGAGAGAAACACGACTTCATTAGAGGATGTCTGTCAGTCAATTTAATCACTTCCTTGCATCCTATATCAGTATAATCAAGGGTTGTAAAAAAAATCAAAAACATTTTTTTTGAAAAATCCTGTCTGTCAAATATGAGAGCAATTTAATTTAAAATGCCAATTTTATTGGTTGGTGTTCCAGTATGTGTTAGATAATCTAACAGATCATTCATTTCTCCCTTGATAGACTCTGCCATATGACCAGAGTATGCCAAGAGGTGTGTATGACAAATTGCTCATCACCATCGTTGGACATGTCAAGCCCAATTTCAAAAAGTGAGTACATTTGAAACTGTGCACCTCACATGAAAGTGTTCCAACTCATGTCCCAACTAAGCACTGATGCATGGATTAAGCTAATCATGTTCTGTTTCTGAAATCAGTTTTTTCTCTCTCCTGAAACTGCAATCAATCTCTGGATTGAGGAGTGGTGTAATCCTATGAAACATTCTTGACAGTGTAATTATTTTTGCTTCACACATAATCTGTGTCTGACAGTCAGGAAGGAAACACATTATCTGGCCTAACTGGTATAACAATAGCTAGGGGAATAGCAGAAATCTTCAGGCTGTTTTCTGATTCTTCTGCTTGTTGTGTTTCAGCAGCATCTCCTATCCAAGTGGTTTGCATGTCATCTTCATTGCTTTAAATCTACATGATATGTAATCGTCCTCCTTATCTTCACTCTTGTCTTTAACAACAGATTCACTGTAGACCTGAGCAAAGGAAAGGATATCGCTTTCCACTTTAATGCACGAATCGATGAGAAGGGGACCAAAGGGGTTGTGAGGAACAGCTTCATAGGAAATCAGTGGGGCACAGCGGAGACAAACTGTCCTAGTTTCCCTTTTGTTGCTGGGCAACCCTTTGAGGTAAGTAAAGTGAGGTGACCTAAAAAATTATCTTTGGGAAGTTATAGGCTACTAGCATGGCGGCTCAACTCACTTCAGGCACTAAATTCTGGCCCTAAAATTCCAACACGTCCAGCTATCAAAAATATGCTTTGTTTGAATTATGAACTATGATATTTGAATAAATAAATGTGACTTTTGTACACACCAAGAGAAGGTAATTAACCACCAGCAACCAAGCATAAAATGTTATTAAAGTAATATAAAGAGGATCTGCAACCAAGCACAAAACAATATTGTGTAAACACAATTGATTTACAGTGAATTGCTAATTGTTTAATTGTTTTGCTAACTCACTTAATCAGATATAATAGCCTTTTACTAAATGTAAGGTAACATTCTTTTCTGCTGTTTCAGCTGAAGATCCTCTGCACCCAGAATGAGTATAAGGTGGCCGTGAACAAGTCCCACCTGCTGGAGTACAGGCACAGGATCCGGGACCTCCACATGATCACTGGCCTGGGCATCTACAACGACCTCACCCTTACAGCCGTAAACTTTGAAACTCTACACTGAGGTTTATGCCCATGACATGGGTTTGCTCCTACTGACATAATTAGGGGGGATATTGCAAATTATCCTTTTTTTAAATCTGAGATTTAAGGGAAGATGGGTGAAAATCTAAATTCTGTTTGTCCATTCATTTATTAGATGGGTTTTAGGGGTAATTTAACCTCAGCTGTTCTTTCATATAATATTTTACATCAATTTTATTTACATAGTACATTTTATTTCTATTAAAGTTCATGTATATAAATAAATGGCATACATGCCACATTAATCAAGACAATGGTCTGCTTTTCAGTACAAGATGTGCTCAATGTTACAACATCAGGTCATATGATCCCTCACCACTAGATGGTAGAGTTATCCCATAGGCAACAGGTGTGATAAGATTATGGTCTTGTTTGCCATGTTGTGACTTTTTTGTCAAAGATTCCACAAAATACATCTGTAAAATAATACAGACAACAAATATTATGTGACAGGTCTAAACGTCTGCTTGTGAAAACTATATGGGAGGGGCTAATAAATGGGTGGAGTTAATAAACATGTGCTTCATTCCCTAACCTATGATAGAATCAATCAATTTGTTTATTTGATCAAGAGGGACACTGTACATTCATGAACATTAAAATGTAAATGCACCCATTTATAGCCAAAAGGCTAGTTTCCATTGGCAGTCCTCCTGCCAGAGTGAAAAAGGCTATACAACCTAAAAAAAAGGCATTAATGCAGGGGTGTCAAACTCAAATACACAGAGGGCCGAAATAAAAAAAATGGGTGTAAGTCGAGGGCTGGACGGTGGGGCAAGCGCTCCCTAAATTGACTTATGCTACCAACATAAGTTGGGACAGTGCATTGTGGGACTTGCAGTATTTGTGGTGCGCTCGACATACCAGCGGCTGCGGCAGACAAGCTCTGATAGATAAAACAATGGATACTTTATTAATCCGGAGGAAAATTAGGCAAATCAAATAAAATTTCACCGTTGCTCATTCAAATCAATTTTTGCAACTTTTTGCAACATTCTGAGGAGCTGCCGGGCCAGATTAAATGGCTTGTCGGGCCTGATTAGGCCCGCGGGCCTTGAGTTTGATAAATGTGCTCAACATATCAAACCTAACATTGAAAATAAATCAAAAATAAAATAAAATAAAAAGATAAGATCAGGTAAACCAGCAGGTTAAACCTGATTTTGGAGAAAAAAAAGATACAGTCTTGTCTGCACACACTAGCTAGCAGTCTAAGGTAATTTCCACTGAAAACTCTCAAACCTGTTTACAAAGGTGCAGAATACAGATACACACACATAAGGATTTAGCCATGCACCACTCAAGCTACTTATTCAGGGGACCAAAGGCCTGTCAATCAAGCATTCAGGGGTGTTCCAGGCGGCGGTCTGTCCCTTCATGTCCCTAGTGCAACAGTCTTAGATTACCATACAGAAAACTCAAATTGAAGAAGGGTACAGAGAGACACAACAGTACAAAGAGGACATTTCTCTTTATCCCACAGGCCACAAGTCCACCATCCCCAACTGGACATGGCTGGTCTTTGTCAGTAGGTTGTTATAAAGAGTGTGCTGAGTTTGTTTCCGATATCTGATCTATTTGTGATGGGACTGAAATGACTTGAGATAAAGGTGGGACTACAGGAAGCGTTTGTGGGTAAGGCTTTGATGCCTTTTTGTGGACATCCACTGGCATTTTAACACTGGGATCATAGGCTAGGCTACTGACACAAGCTTTTACTGCCATTCGATAGCAGGGGAAGCGCACATGCACCAAGTCTTCTATAGTCAGTTAGGCAATTCATTTTTAATGATGGAAACAGTTGGCAGTCTACAAAAGGTTTGATGGAAACTGATCCTTAACTTCAATTATTTACAGGGTCTTTATATTGGATCCTATCATACAGCATAAAGGTCTACGAGTACTAATAGATAGGTCATATGAGTATAATGAACAACACTGAAATAGGTTATAAAAATACTAAATTATTGTCCCAGATCACACCCCCATTACATTGTTAAATGGCTTTAACAATGTAGTTAACGTAAACGAGTTACTTTCTGTAGGTGATATAGCCATATTCACTTCTTATGAGCCTCAAAATGTGTATTGACAAAATGTTTGTACTGTCAAACGATGTAAACTATGATTGACTAGAGGCGGACCTGTACGTTATATCTGCAGGCGTTTCAGACATCATCTTACTGTAAACTTGAGTAATCTAACTAATTTATTCTACCGACATCATTCATATTCCTGTCTTTCCCCAATGAACGTGCCCCTTGTGGGGTACGTCATTACGCTGCACTCTATATGAAGGCTATGCCAGCGACGTAGAGGGAGCTGTTTGCGATCCTGTCCTAGGAGCAGGTTAACATTGAACGTTACACTGGCAGACAGAGAAGACTTTGACATACACTTGACATACCAGACTATCTTTCAAATGGTCTGGATAAAAGAGGACGTCTGCGGAGTCGTGTGAACGTCTTCGACAAGAAGATTGTGAAAATTCAATTGTGCAGGTCAGCTTGACTTAAACATCATTGCTTTTAGCTAGCATTGGCTACCATGTCTTCATCAGTGTAATTATCCCTGGCCAGCTAACGTACTCCAGGTGTAGTGTCATTCTTTAAGTCGTAATTGTGTTGGATGAAAGTAATGGAATATAATTATTAATATTGACGACAGGTCCATGACTACAGGTTCGGACGTTCAGGTTGTAGTGGTTTGTTTGCTAGCGAGCTAAGCAGCTATTCATAGCCAAGTATAGCCTCAGGACCACAGAAAAACTCGGCCAAGTTGGAGCTATAAAGCTAGCATGTAAGCTAGTTAGCAAGGTGGTCAGCTGTCCAAATTGCATGGCGCGGTAACGTTTGCCCTGGTTAATGGCTTTAACAATGTAGTTAACCGTATAAGACGTTAACTCTGCTTCAGTTGACTTTTGATTCAACGTGACTAGTCAATGCGTTCCACCACATTGCCAGCTATCAGCGGTTGCCTGCTTAGTTGACTCGTTCAACCAAGACAGGGTGGCTAACGACTTGAGGCTGTATCGCAAGGTTTCGATGAGCTCTGCTGTGTTTCACCAAGAATTGGTATACATCTCATCTTTCCGCTGTCTGAGATGTCGGCAATGGCTTTTGTTTGTGCCATGGTGTACTTTGAATAGTTTGAACCTAAATGCAGCAGTATCGCTTGCCTCATCCAGGGTTTGTAGCAGGTCTGGTAGCAAGTCAGGTTTGTCTTGACGCCAGCTATCAATGCACTTACTTCCTTACTTGAAGTAACTTCCATTTTTCTCAGAAGGTCTGTGATTTTACTTTAAGAAAGGTAGGAAACGGTTGTCATTAATCAGCTTTACTTAATCAACTACTAAATTGAGATATTTACACGGGGTTTCCTAGCTTTGAGAAGTTCCTCACTCAGCCCCGTTTTCGCATTGAATCGTAGTGGTGTTGCTATGCATTTAGTTGAATCAGGTCAGTGCACAGAACCCGCTATACGCTGGTCTCCCGTGGGAGTTCAAATCGCAGTCTCCGTGCATTTCCTCTTCGTTCTCGGGCCGGTCATCATGCGCCACCCAGTCGGTTCACACGTAGCCAAAATGAGTTTATGGCACTTCAAAGTCACGCTTTCACACAGAC
Organism: Sprattus sprattus; assembly: GCF_963457725.1. Lineage (NCBI taxonomy): Eukaryota > Metazoa > Chordata > Actinopteri > Clupeiformes > Clupeidae > Sprattus > Sprattus sprattus. Next base: position 9,145,653 of record NC_137911.1, read on the forward strand.
ACCTTTGTTTACCGTCCAACGGGCCTGAACTTTTTGTGTTTACCTTCCCAGTCTGGCGTAGTGGCCGAAATTACCTTGGGAACACGCCCATTGAGTGATTGGTTTCTTTAAAGGTGACAGGTGTTTTGGAAATCAAAACAGCTGTTTGTTGTCGTCAGACAAACCCCATTGTACACAGACTCTGAGTCACACTTTGTTGGCCTTTAGCCAAACTTTGAACTTCTGTGTGGCTTGTGATTAACAGGTCAATTGACTAAACATGCTTAACTTGCAGGCTCTGGATAGCAAAGATTACACAGCAGTTTCAAGATTGGAGTGGTCAAGGACCGGGTTTGATGCTCTAACTCTTTTATAATTCTTGTTAAAGGAAAGATGTCTACATGCTCACCTAGGAGGTGTCTTTTGGTACTTTTGGCTGAACCAGGTCATGCTGAACTTATTTGCATTTCCAAGACACACATGAAGCAGATCTGGTTAAAAAGTTGAATCTGGCAAGTTTGAATAGTAACTAACTATACCAAAAAAAGTAAATGGTAAACTGCCCATCAACATTTCTACCACAGTGAGTGTGTTTAGGCAGACATGGAATTCACAAAATAAACATATTCTCTCATTGTTATAAAGTGGTACATACTCAACAAAACCATTAGTTCCATGTTTAAATAACATTGTTATCTGAGAACAAGGAAGTTGGCAAGCTATTCCACATAGAATGAGGAACAGTTAACATTATGTAAGCAAGAATTTGAACTTCAAAATAATGAATTTTAACCAAGCAACTTCCGATATCTTTGACTTAAGAAAAAGGTACTAGCCTGGAAACTAAACTTTTTAGACTAAACCAAACGTTTCCTTGGACTAATGTTATTCATGATGATATGCATGTAGGGCTACTGGTGTATAAATGAAGGAAACTAGCCTTGCGCTATACATCGTGGAGTTCTTTGTCTACTGTTTGTATTTCGAGACACCTAAGCGACCTTTATCCGTTAAAGTCATACCCTGCAGCAATGTGAGTAGACCCTGATGCATGGAAATGCAAATCGTGTGTGTGTGTGCGCATTTTGGTGAGACCCTCGGAGATGATTTTAAAGTCATATATTCAGTATCTCGGATCATTCATAAATGATTGACAAAGCATACAATGCTACTTCTCATCATCTTATCAGTGATTGCCAAACACTGTTTTTAAATCAGTGTTTACTCATCATCTGCAAAGGTTACAAATAGTGCTCTCTCCCTTTTGGCAAGTCAGAGCTTTGTCTGTTGGAGATGTTCAAATCAGCCCCTACACAACACACCACTTTCCTTTTGTTTGTTTTTAGTCCCTTCATTTTAGGGATGTCTCCTGTTTTTCGGTCTTTAAATACACATGGTGGCTTAGCGTTTCTGCAGTCGGTAAATTGCGACCCGGCAATGTTACTCCTTTGCTGCCGTGAGGCCGCCTGCCTGACCCACCACCTGTTTTGGGCACTGTGTGATCCTTCCCATCTGACAGCTGGACCGCCCATCCATGGGAAACCTGTTTGGCCACTCTGCAAATGAGGCCCTTTCCCAGCGCGGAGCAGACTGTGTTTGCCGCCGAGGGTGTAGCCCCCTTGTCGAATGGGCCGTTTGATTGCCTTTGAGAGGCGCTTGCCATGGCAGTGAGGGTGGAAACGGAGAGAGGCGCAACATGTCACAACAGGCCTCTCGTCCTCCTGATAAGAGATTTTTTAAAAGCTGCACTTCCGACTTGTGCTGACAGTCTGCGTTGACTTGTCCAAAGCGGTGATTGTCTGTGATGTAAAAACTGCTTTGAGTTTTGAGTGAAGTCCTTTGTAAGTCAAGTCCCCCACCCACCACACCCAACTTATTTGCATTAAGTGTATACCCAGACAGGATTAAAAGCATTCATGTCAACACAACAGTTGATGCTTAAAGTATTTTGCCATTTGACCTAATGCCTCTACCAAGCTTTCGTTACCTAGTTCAGTTATACTCATTTATGTGTATGCGCATGTTTACGTGTGCACACACATAAATGCGCGCACACACGCACACCAGAGCCCGCAGCCACATGCTCTTTGTTCCAGGGTGTGTTCAGCGGAGCTTTCGATGCATTCCAGGGAAAGCACGAGAGAGATTGGATCCCTCTCGCACTGATACATTTTCGACTCACACTCTGAATGGGAAACATTAGAAACCCACAGTCACAGTTCACCAATGCGATAAGAGAACAATAAATGCCTGTATGTTTCTGGGATGTGCTCAGTCTGGCAAAATGTGCGGTATTGTCTGAATAATGCTATGAATACTGAAAAGTATCTTGGCTTGTGATGGGATGGAGAAGGAGGGGTGCTGGAAGGAATTTGCTCCAGAAAATGAACTGCTCTGCCTGTTTGCACAAGGTGTGCTCACATATCCAATTTCAACCAGGAAAAAGAAAGTTGCCTGGTCTTGATGCAGCCCAACAGGTTTGATGTTATCCCCCACACACCCCATCCCCCAAACACTCACTCACCGACACAAACACAAGTGTTTGTTGTGGTATTTGTGGCGTAGCTGTGTTTGAAATGCGGCATGGTGAAAAGACTGTTTTATGTGGGTAGCTGGGTGGTGTGTGTGTGTTTTGTGTGGGTGGGAGAGCGCACAAGCATCTCGTTGACCTGCCCTTGCTATTCTTGGTTTGGTGTCGGGCGACTGGTCTCTGTGGTTGGCAGGGGAAGAGTGCTACATGCGCACACACACACAGAGCTCGAGCTGCAGCAGAAGCAGCCGCTTACCTTCAGTTCTCCTATCCGATCCTTACCCCCCCCACACCTCCACCACCAGACCCCTTTCCAAGAGGCAATTAACGAACAAGTGTGAACTTCTCTGCAGAGATGTGGAATTCAAGCCTCTTCCGTAAGGTGTCGAGGCATGGAGGAGTCAGGGGAGCCCTCGGTGGGTGCATCACAGCTACCTGGATGGCCGCCATGGCTGTTCTATGTGACTGACCTTGAAATTTAGATTTAGAACATTTTTAAAGGCTGAATTGCTGGGCAGCATATGTTGGGTTTTCACTGGGAGCTGGTTGCCCTGGTGACGGAGAGCTCTGCAGCCCTGCACTGATACCTTGAATTCATGATATGCTCTGTCATCTACGCTGTTGTGTAATACAGACATGCAGCAATTCCTCTGCAGGCAAAGACACGTAGCTGAGCATTAGCGCTTGGATGTATTGGAACCATGCCGTACTGCCCCTTATTGTAGTTTTTCCAAGCTAAACTTTTAAGAGTGCTTAGTGATTTATTGCTCATAAATGCTCCAGAGGACAGTGAGTATTCCCGGAGAAGAAATAATTGTCTTTCAGTGGAACGGAGATCTTTTGTTTAGTTAGTTTTGACCAGCACTAGGACAGGTGCTGTCCCTCTTGTATGACATAACATACAGCAACAACACTGCCTGGGCCAAGCACAGGCCTCTTCCAGTGTGCCTTCAAACATGTGCTTTAAATTTCAGCTGCCTGCGCTTATGTCAGATTGCACTTGGCGCGCCGTACGTAACCTGATCTGGTGTAGATTTATGGCCATTTACAACAAAGGCCTTCATCTTGGGGAGTGACATCACTTGAGGGCTGCTGTCGGTTGTCAGCTAGTGAGCGGTTACGGTAAAGCCATATTTGTACTTTTTGGGTGGCACCAAGCGGGATCAGAGTTTTATGAGTGTCAGAGTGCTGTTACGCAATCTTTGAACGGTCGTGAAGGTTTTTTTTTGTTCTGTTTAAAATGTGTTCGCTAACAAGCGATGGAGTCATGCACCATAAGGGGGTGGGGGGTTGGAGTAGAAAGAGAACACTGGCTCAGGATGGGTGCAGCTGGCATGGCTGCTGTAACTCCACACTCCTCGTAGCTTGGAGAGGGGGGTGTGAAAAAAGGGATCTTATCCCTTGCCAGCGCAGCGTAATGTTGTGTTGCGTTGTGTTAGTCATTATGTAACCCAACACTGCACATGCCCTCAATCGCTGCTTTCTGATTACGTCTCCTTTACGGCGTTTGCACGCTCAGATGGGGAAACGCTTGGCTCGCCTCCCTATTACCACGCTGGCAGCCGTCGCATCTTGTAATATTGACTCCGGCTCTGGGGGGGGGGGATCAGAAGCTTTCCCGTGTGAGAAAACTAGTGAGTGAGGGGGACGGGGGATCTTGCTAAGACATGGAACCCATCTGGTAATGTGCAAATGTCTGGAGGTGCCTGTTGTTCTGCTTGAGAGGCGGGAGTCTATTGCACATGACGAATACCTGTTGACTCCCTTGAGAGAGAGAGAGAGTGTGTGTGTGTGTGTGTGTGTGTGTGTGTGTTGCACAATATTGAATTTTATCCAATATGCCGATATTTACAAGCTCATTTTGGCCGATTGCCGATACCGATATATACACCTCAGCTTTTTAATTATTGAAAAGTCTCTCCTGTACTACAATTCATCTGTTATTATGCTAGGGTATTGCTGTAAATACAGGACATTACATACTTGATTTGTATCATTTTAGAAATAGGCATTCACTCATGAAACTGAAATGGTTTCAAATATGGCAGATTTATATTTTCACGTCACAATTTTCATACTTGAACAGTACCTCCTTGAACTTGAACAACTACACTCTGGAAATGCAGCTTGGCTTACTTGGCAAGCTAACGTTGGTTAACTGACTTACAGTTTAATAATGTCCCTTCTAGGATTTCTAGACTAATCTATGTAACGTTATTGCCAAGTTAGCTGTATAAATTCCATAAATGCAAAAGTGAGCCATGTACAGATAACGTGGGCTTGTGACATAACGTTTCACATCCCGTGAAATGAGGTATCATCAACTTCTCTGGTGTCACGTAGCATGCAAGCTAACAAGCTAGTGTTGTCTAGCTAACTCTAACTTTTTTAACGTCAATTAGCGCGACAGGTAATGTTGTAAAGCGTGGCACGCGGGCGGTCTGCATCTATGCATGCAACCTACGTTATGGCCAAGCTGCATCTCCTCCTCCTTCTCCTGAAAGGTTTTCTGACAAATAGGCATTTTGTCACCACCCTCTGATACTGTGAAGTAGGCTACTGCCACACAGCCGACATTTGCTTCACGTGCGCATAATTTGCACGTCACCTTATCGGCCAGGTATATCGGCAGAAATTTTTCATATCTGCAGATACCGATAATTAAGTTTTGAAGCCGATATCTGCCGATACCGATGTCTTGCCGATATTATCGTGTGTGTGTGTGTGTGTGTGTGTGTGTGTGTGTGTGTGTGTGTGGGGGGGGGGGGGGGGTGTGTGTGTGGTCTGTTTGCCTTGTCCAACTCACCATTTCATAGCGGTCAGAGGCAGACTAGCTGTTAGCCGTGTGTGAGTGCGCCGCCAGTGTCAGGGAGACTCATGTGTTTGGGACGGTGGCTATGGCGCCCGTGGCAACATTGTGGTCACTAGTCGTGCCGCATGGACGGTTGTGGCATGCTCTATGGCCTGGCGTTATTTGATGTGCTCTCTGCAGTCATCTCTCCTCTTTCACCAAGGCCTAGTGGAGCTATGATCTCAGCCTGTTGGGCTCAAGTCACCCAGGACTGTACATCATCTCCCACACTTCCAGAAGTTTCCGCTCCACTCAGTAGCTGGAGCTTCATCTGTCTCTTCCCTAGCAGATAACTCAGTTTTCAGATCATCCTCAAGGGGTATGGGTGTGTGGGTGTGTTTGTGTCTGAACACACATCCAGTTTTTTTGGCCCGGTTAGTGGGGCGGGTCGTCGGAACGGGTCCAGGTGTCTGGGAGTGAGCACTCTGGAGAGCGTGGCTGTGGTGATTTATGAGCGCTTGTTTTTAAGGGCGTTTCGGATGTTCTCCAGAGGAAGGCCTGTGGAAGGCAAGCAAGCACGACAGGCAGGCAGCTTAGCAGGGCCGGGAGTGGATGAGGAGGCTTCTGAGAAGTGACAAGTCAGTCGTGCCAGTCATGTAGGGGACCCTTCGCAGGAAATGTCTGGCATGGAGTGCTTCAGGGTTCAGTGGTTTAGGAGTGTATTCTGGAGTGGTGGCATAGAAAGCATTCTAGTGGCTCACCCAGAATTGTTTAGTAAGGGGTTATTTTAGGTTCCCATTCAGCCCTGTCTGGGAACAGCCTTAGGAAGAGTGGTGTGGAGTACAGGCCTACACCCCGCGGCTCCCTGCGCTAAAGAGTGTGGCGCTAGACTCATTTGGGTTGCAGGGTGCAAGAAGAAAAAGAAAGAGATGTTTGAGAAAGACATGACTTGTGGAACTCCAGCAAAATATAAATATATGTATGAATTGAGAGAATTTTATTGAAAGTTCTGAATGTTATTTGTGTTTGCAGGGGAGCAGCAAGAAATAACCTGTGTTTAACACGAGCAGGCACATGATTGATGGTTTTCATGACACAATTTTATAGGAGCGGGCAAGAGCGAGAAAAATCCATTCCATGTAAACGTCCACCCCTGGAATTCTGCAGGCAGGAGAGAGGATAGTTTTTCAGGCCTGGATGGGAGCGAGACTGAACCCCATCTGGCCTCCATCTGACGTTTCCATGGGATCAGACCTGTAGTGAGGAGACGGTCTTGTTAAGGACTTGTTCAGAAGTGTTTGGATGAGTGCCTATTTTGTTGGTGGCCTTCTAAAAGTCTGATCGAGAGGGATTATGTTTCAGGGGCTCGTTCTGCTTGGTTTGATGAGTGCTTTTCAGTACGGCTGTTCAGAAGCAGGGTTTCGCACAAGTCTGCGATCATATTTGTGGTGGAACTGCGTTGCATTCTGGGTATCCTCTGGGGGAGGAAATGATGATTGAAACTGGGAAAACCATAATTAACATCTGTTATTTCTCAGCTACCTCTCAGCAGTCGCTCATCACTTCTCACAGATTCTCAGAAACTGTGGTAGACCGTCAGGATGGAGACTTTATGGAGAACTCAGACAAGCGTCCAGTAAAGGGATAGACCTGTCTTGTAAGGGGGAGTTTTTCGCTGAGTGTTTGGACATTGTGAAACTGTCTGTGGCTGGATTGACCGCACTCCTCTCACTTTGAAAGTCATTGTTTGTGGAAAGCTTGATTAAGGCCAGGTAAAAGGAAGTTGCCGGTAAAGTCTGGGAACCCCCCCCCCCCCCCCCCCCCCCCCCACACACACACTTCTGCCAAAAAGGGGACTAAGAGGGAATGTTCAACACATGACTTTTGGAATCCTCCACATGTCTTCCTGTTTGTGCTGCATCTCTTGACTGTTTTAGACAAGAGAGGCATGTGCTGCCTAAATGGCTTGTGCGTGTGTGTGTGTGTGTGTGTGTGTGTGTTTGTTTAGTATCCTGGTCCCTGTCACTGGGAGAAGCTGAAACATGTCAAGTATGCTGCTTATTTGTGACCTAGTGTTTCTGTCTTGCTCCTCTTGTCAGTGCAGTCTTTCTTTCCTCCGTGTTGGAGGCCTGAGTTGATTGTGAAGGTGTGATTGTCATTCTGCTTGTTAAGTGTGTACTTTTCCAGTTGTCCTTGTGTGGATGTCTACTTCTGTGTGTGTGTGTGTGTCTGGTCCTGTGTGTGGTGTTTTGGGGGATTTTTCATCTTTGTATTTTGTGTGTCTGTGTATTTCTCCAGTTCTTCATCTGTGAAGGTTTGGGGAAATATGTGTGTGTGTGTGTGTGTGTGTGTGTGTGTGTGTGTGCGCGCTAACTCTGAGGTAAACACTGGATGTGTGACTGGAAGCGTGTGGAAGTGTTAAGGCTCGTCTATCGGCTCTTCTGCATAATCTCAAGCCTGGCCCGTCCCCTCCTGATGTATTGATTATCCTTGCCTTATATAGACAAGAGAGGACCCCAGCCTGCCCATTGGCTGAACCTCACACTTCCTTTATTTGTTCCTGCCGCAGACGTGTGTGTGTGTGTGTGTGTGTGTGTGTGTCTCTCTCTGTCTCTCTCTCTCTCTCTCTCTCTCTCTCCCTCCCTCTGTCTCTCTCTCTGTCTCTCTCTCTGTGTGTCAGTGTGTGCTGTCACCACCAGGACCAGCTGTTTAGGTCAAATAATCAAGCTGTCTGTCGGACTAGTTCGACCACGTGGTGTGTGTGTGTGAGAAGGTGAAAGCATGCAAAGCGCACACACACACTCACACAGTTGAGCTGTTGCACACTGCCTGAAACGCACACCACACACTCCTTCGCTGGTTGTGCTGCACCACAATGAACCACTGTACTTTACTTTATTGTGAGGAATTTGAGAAGGAATGGTCTGAAAAGAGGAATAGTTATGAAATATGTAAGTACAAGGTTTGGTATTTGGTTGTTGCTGGTTTCGTGAAGCGGTTGCATAGGAGAAGGGAACACTCTTCACACACTGCATGTGGAGGAACCGAAGGCTGGCAGCCCAAAGTGAGCGGCTCACAGACATGCCTCCCCGTGATGGGCACATAGTTGCTCTTTTTGGTTCTCGGCGGGGCTAAGAATGTGCTGTAAATTAGCCCAATGTGGGTGAATCGGGTGCTGGCACTTGCCAGGCCGTTGTGTGTGTGTGTGTTAGCTAGACGGAGTGACCCAAATGTGCATGTCAAGAGTTAGGGCTGAGGATTTGCTGCCCAACATTTACATAAAGCCTGATTGGCACAAAGGAGAAAGGGAGAGGGAGGGAGAGAAAGAAATGGATAGAAAGAGGGAGAAAGAAAGAAAGGATGTTCCCTTATCCGCCTGTCATTCAAGTACCCCTTTGTTGAGACGGTCTAATCATGTTTGTGTGCAATGGAATCCACTTTGTGTGTGTGTGTGTGTGTGTGTGTGTGTGTGTGTGTGTCCGACTTTGTGTGTGTGTTGGGTGACTGGAAGGTTAACAGGCATCAGCCCACCACCACCACAGCCTCTCTTCTTGTTGGTCTGTCGGCTACTGTTCCCCAACGCTGCTTTTGTTTCCGACTTATCAGCCGTTCATGGCTTGCATATCTCTATGAAAACAAGCCTGCCTGCCTGTGTGTGTGTGTGTGTGTGGGGACGACGGTCTTGGTGGAAGTCTGCCACAGCTCTCCATCTCGCCCTCCTTGGTACCACCTCTTATCCCACTGTGGGAACTAATTTGAAAGGGCTGTATTCATCCGCCTGTGAAACCCTGACTCAAAATCTCTCCCTCTACATTACGCCCCTCCTCTGGCTGCTTCTGAGAGGCTCTGTTCTTCTGTGTGATATGGAAATGCATGAGCTGTGGAGATGGAAGAAACGGGAAGAGCTGAGAACGTCCTGTGTTGGCATACACCTACACAAGAAGAATCTGCCTGAGGCTCGGGGCCTCCCGTCAGCCAATCAGAGCGAGGAAAGGAGGGAGGTGGTGATGGGGTGCTCTGGCACCTCTTGTGACATGGAGCTTAGTGGAGATCTTTACTTTTTAAGGGCTCTGTCTGTTGGATAGAGCCCTAAAGTGACTGTAATGGTGCTGTACAGTATCTTACATGAGGGTTTTGGCTTTAGTGCTGGCTTTGCTGTAGCTTTTCGTGTGTCTTGATTTCTTGTAAAAGGATATTTGGCAGAGGTTGGATTTATTGGGCAGATGGTTGCAAGGTTTGCTGAAATATATATTTTCCCCCCTTCTCTCTACTCTTACCAGTCTCAGTTTGTTTTCATCAGTATTTCTCTTTGAAAGCTAGAAACAGTTTAAACTAAATTAATTAGCATTACTGTACATCCTTACAGTTGATTGACAGGTTCAGGTGCTCATAGTAGTATGCTTCAGATGTCTTAAATGCTCACAGTGACGTACCTTTTGCATTACGTAAGAAGAAGACTACAGAATGGGTTTCTCCCCTTCACATTGTTCCTGGCAGCAATGTGGCCTCCACCGTCTTGTGTTGAGAATGGAGGTATTAAACCACATTCCTGTCGAACCTGCATTTAAACGACTTCCCTGATTGACCGTGGGCAGTAATTGACTTGACTTTGCCATCCCACCTGTTTTTCCGTCTCGGGGGACATGCAAATGCAGTCCGACTGGTTCGACCAAAAGATACACACACACACACACACACACACACACGCAGACAAAGACAAAAAGACATTCAAACCTTGGATGCAAAGGTTTTCGATATACCCCTCCGAAGGCATAGATCAGTGGACCGATAGGGTCCAGTGGAGTGGGCATCCTGCATCAGCAGAAGGATGTGCCTGTGGCCAAACATGGCGCACTCTTTTCAGCAGCAGATTTTCAATCTGTTTGTTTTTTTGGGGGGTGAGGGAGGAGGAGCAATTCCGTCTGTGGTTAGTAATCTGCAAATGGGTTTTCAGTGAGGTGTTGGTTGGACTGGACTGTTTTTACAAAGCAGGGGTTTGTATTTGACTCAAATTGAAGGCAAAGCAGATAGATTGTGTGATGTTGTGTTTGCTCAGCCATGACTCGATGTGGTTGTGATGACACCCGAACACGTACAGGCGAATGCAAGCCAAACTCCTGGCAGTAAATGTTTAGATGGAGAGGCCACCTTAGTGGATCTGAAGGAACAGATTGGATGTTATGTAGTCTCAATGTTGTCTGTCTCTCTCCTTTCTTTGCAGTAGTTGGAGTCTCCTGCTGTCCGATCCTGTCTCCCTGACGGTGCATTGTGGGAGCTTCATGCCCCGCTGTGCTGGAGGGAGGAACCTCATGCCCCAGCAATGTGAATCAATCGGCTACTTCAGCCCAGCCCCATACCAAGAACCACGGAAGCCAGCCTCCAAAGCCCAACTCGACTGGAGGTGAGTCAAACGCCGACAGCCTCTCCTTCCCTGTTAGGCTTGTCTGCTCTCTTCAATCACCGTTGCTATAGACTCTGATTCCTGTGTGTGTGTGTGTGTGTGTGTGTGTGTGTGTGTGTGTGTGTGTGTGTGTGTGTGTGTGTGACTTCAGATCACAATGGCATCAGCCTGTCACCAGGAGAATTGATAACAAAACTGAAATGCACCGACAACCCTTCCCCCTCCAAGCCTACATTGGATATTTTCTCCTTCCTCTCTTCCCTGTTTGCACATATGTGACGAGCCTGAGCTGCGGCCAGAGCTGTTACCTCACCCATAATTACCCCCCCCCCACACACACACACTGCATCCCACTTTCATCCTCCCCCGCTATGCCAGCCTGCCTGTGTGTTATAAGGCACGATGCAGCGCTGCCTGCCTGCTGGTGCGCCCGCCTGCGTGAGGAACACATGTAGAGGCGCGTGTGGAGGGCCCAGATGTGTTACGCCATAATTGGAGCCGAGGCTCTGCAATTGTGACTTCATCCCTCACTCCTTTTTTCTTTCTTTTTTTTTTGTTCTTTTGCTTGTTCTGACTTCTCCCTGCCTCCCCCCCCTTTCCCTCATGTTGGACAGGTTCCCTGGTTGGCCTCCTGTGGGGGGGGAGGAAAGGGGAAGAGTCACAGACCTTTACAAAGGGAGAGAGAGAGAGAGAGAGACAGAGAGAGAGAGACAGAGAGAGACAGACAGAGAGAGACAGAGAGAGAGGCATAGACACAGAAAGAGAGGGAGAAGGAATTGAGTTAATAATCAAGGCAATGCGGAGTCCGACAATGACCTCACCTCAGCTTAGCGCCGTTGCCTGACTTGCTGGTGCGGGGCTCGAGCATCTGTCTCTCGTCGCTCAGTGTTTGTTTGTCTTTTGCATAATGCCTGTCGTGCAACTTCACCCTCTCCCAACCTTTTGCTCAGATTCTTATTGGCTCTGACAGATGTTTTGGCCTCCGCTTGTGAGGTAAGTTTTGTAGAGGTACTACACAACAGGAAGAGATGGGGCGGCATGGACAAAAGGAGGGGGAGGCGGGGGGGTAGACGGAAAAGAAGGGTAACTGTAGGACTGAGGGGTTGTGAAAAAAGCAGAAAGGAATCGGAGTGGTAGACAGAAGTGATCAAAGGTGGAGAGGGGAGCAGAGCCTCCGAGCGGAGTGGCAACAGAGAGAGACCGAGAGAGACGTGGTCTGGGTGGGCCTGCTTGTGGCTGCCAGGTTGAGTAATGGGTAAAACGGAGCAGTGCCGGGCTGGCCAGATAGGGGCGGGCAGGTGTCCAGCAGAGCAGAGGCCCAGTCCAGCTCTGTGGTGCTGCTCACATACCCCTTCTCCACCAACGGTGAACACAAATAAATTGGTTCGGAACCTGAAAAGTTTGTCGGCAGCTAAAACCAAGAGTTGTTTTTTCCAGTGCAAGCCGTGACGACCCTACTACTACTGTTAACTTCCATTATGTGCATTCTGCAATGCCCTCTCATAATGACGCATCCTTGATTACAGGGGTTCTACAAAGAGTTTTTTTTGGGGTGCAATGCTAGTTGGCACCAAGGTTCAAAGAATCCTGAACGAAACCACTTTAAGAACTTGTTCCCTGTTGGTCGAAAGGGGCTAACCGCGGCTCCGAGGAACCTCCCAGGCAGACGATGTCTCGAGAGAACCCAACTCTCACTGAATACTGTGCAAATGTGCGGCTAACGGCAGTTTTATGGCACGTTGACCTCATTTTGTGTTGCTTCTGTTTACATGAAAACAAACTAATGTTAAAATGGGTAAAGTTCTGTGTAAAAATAATCAAAACAGAACCCAAGGCTACAGCGTAACTCCTAGAAACAGTAGGTCACACAAACACACACAGCCCTGAGGTCATAATAGGTCAGCAGTAGTGACCTGTGTTCACGTGCTGTAGTAGTATGGCACAGAGAGCGGGTCTGAGGGATTACTCTCGCTGCTTTGAGCAGAGCTTCCCTTTTGAGGCATGGAAAAGCACTGGGCTGACCCAGAGGGTGTGTGTGTGTGTGTGTGTGTGTGTGTGTGTGTGTGTGTGTGTGTGTGTGTGTGTGTGTGTGTGTGTGTGTGTGTGTGTGTGTGTGTGTGTGTCAGACCCAAGCTGGCAAGCGCAGGTCAGAGTGAGGTCTTCTGCCAGGAAATGCAAGGGCGCATGTCTCCATGGAGACGCAAGCCACGGTTGGCTCGACGTACTTGCTTGTTGCTGCAATCATTGATGGCAAAACCACAATACCATCTCTAGGCTCAATAAACTGCTTATTTCTGCTAGTTTCCCTGAACAAGGGGAAATTCGAGAGGTGCCTTGGCTGTGTGTGTCCAAGAGAGTGTGAAAATATGTGTGTGTGTGTGGGGTGGGGGGGGCTAGGTTTGAGGGTGTGTGGTGAGTGAAGGTGGAGAGGGGGGGCGGCGGTGGGGGTTGTTTGGCTTTCCAAAGATGCACCAACTGGCCCTTCTCGGCTTGTGGCATGCAATTTTCCATGACCAATATTGGGTGCCCAACTGGAGTCCACAGCCCCCCAAAGCCACCCACCCACCCACTAATTCGTGTCTGCCCCTCGTGACTTGCCCCTGAATAACTTGTCCGCACACACATTCAGACACACACACTTTGAAGAATGCCAGCCCTGATTTGGTCACGTGAGATTGCCCTCCTCTCCCCCCTCCTCCTCTCTCCACTGTCCCCATTATTAGGCTTGGATCTGCAGAGGAGAAATGCCTTATAAGCACTTTAGCCTTCCTGCTGCAAGCCAGGGTTCGTTCTCTCTCTCTCTCTCTCTCTCTCTCACAAACACACACACACACACACATCTCTCTCGCTCGTTCGCTCGCACTCTCTCTCACGGTCATACACTCACACTGACACACACATATAGTTGCAGTGTGTGGGAGAGATAAATGGACAATGTGCACAAAAATAAGTGTGTGTGTGTGTCAGGCTTGGACACGGTGGAATAGACACCTACTTGTTAGAATCGTTCTGTTTGTGTGCTAGAGAAGAATAGAATGCATGTATATTCCTACACATATGCTTCTGTACGGGCATTTTGAAATGGACTGCGTATAGATATGGTGGATGGCGTGTGTGTGTCAACATGTTAAATCATGAGTCTGCATTTAATCACTCTTGGTTAATGATGGATGGACCCCATCTTTTATATCAGAAGATCGTATAAAGTTAGGACTGGTCATATATATGTGTCTGGTAACAGGAGGTGAAATATTTGATCCCTAGTACATGTGTGAGAATGTGTGTGAGTGCGTGTATGGTAAGGGAGTGCTTGTCTAAGAGCCCGTGTGTGTGTGTGTGTGTGTGTGTGTGTGAGGAACAGGAGGCCCTTTTGTTTGCCATTAGCAGGTTTAGTGTGACTTCTCTCATCTCTAAGACATGTGCAAGAGAGGCACTGGGAGAGTGCAAGGGAAAGAAGGCAAAGGGAGTAAGACAAAAACGGGGTCCGTTTTGCGGTGTTCTCATGTAATGTAGAAATCCACATTTCAACAAGCCTAAAGTGGGTGGTTTTTATTAGGGCTGATTTCATCATATTATGTTGTATACCATTACATTGAGGTTACATGTCTTGCATAATGATTTTCTGCCCCTCCTGCCTCTGGAAGTAATCAGAGACTCCAGGCAAGGTTAGTAAGCCCCCTATAGGTTCCGGTTTGAAAACAAATGCTGTAGAAAATTGTAGAATTTGTGGAGACACACGTGCATTTATCGCCAATTCTCCACGCAAGCTTTACTGTGAGCTCCTGTATTTCCTAGACAGTGGGTCGAGCATGAAGCCCCACGAAGAGTAAAAGGGAGGGGAGAGGGTTTGTGGGAGGAGGAGGAGATGCTTTGGCTGGAGAGAACAAGACATTTGGGCATGGGGCATCATCAGCAGGGTCAGCAGCGCCCCTCAGGTTCTAGTCCTGTTCCCTCGCCCTCCATCCGGGGCGAACCCATCAATCTGTCTCCGTATTTCAGCCAGCTCCTGTAAGCGTGATCGGAACACACCAGCTACATTGTCACTTGTAAAGCTCGCCTCAAATTACTGTGCAGTGCACAGGCTGTGTTTAGTATAATTAGTCATTACAGTATTTGCTGTGAAAGTGTGCGGTTGGCTGTTGGAGCAGTGGGTGGTGCGTTATTGCCACCCAGTTCCAGTAAGCCAGTTTGATGTTGGGTGGCAATTAAAGTTGTAGTTTAGCAGCTTGTAATAATATGGTAGAACTACTGGTGCTCTCTCTATCCATGTACAAACATAGAACCAGTGCCATTTTTTTCATGCCCACTTTGAAATTATTATTTTTTTTAAAAGTTGAAAGAGTTGAAATGTAGCTGTAGATAACTCTGCATGAAAAGATGGACGGTTGTCTTTTGATTGAAGTTGAATATAGAAGGTAAACCTAATCTAAAGCATACAGCCAACTCTGGATTAATGTGTTTGACTGTGACTGTTTCAATGCGTCAACATTTCCTGGAAACCTTTTGCTTTTTTTTTTTAATAATTCGTTTGTGTCTGATTTGGCAACCTAATGTGGTGACTGACTCCCAGTTTATTGTTTGTTTCCTTCTGTTGTCTGCAGGTTAGCAAGCATGCACCTCAAGCCATACCCCAGCCCTCACAAGAAGGAGTCTATCGTGGAGGGTCCCCGCAGTCTGCGTGTGGACCAACAGGCTGTTCGCAGGCCTGAGTGGGGCCTGCACCAGTCCTGCCCCCTTGTGGCCTCATCTGGCAGCGGATCAGCCAACCGTTGTCCATTTGGCGTCCTCTCCACCAACACACTCCACTGCTCCTCCTCATCCGCAAACACCACAAACACCACCAACCTGAGCAGTGCCTGGGCAGCACGAAAGGGAAAAGGGAACCCCCCAGTGCCCACTAAGGTGACCCTCACTAGCTCCCTACTTCTTCTGGCTTCCCCTCTGGGGCTGGAGAATGAAGCATCGTTGCAGATATACCAGAGTGAAGATGGGGATGGGCGTCTGGACATCTGGGCTGTCATCAAACCAGGCAACACCAAGGAGAAGATTGCTATTTTCGCTGGTCCGCAGCGCGGGAGGTTGAGCGATGGGGACGAGGTGGGGGAGGCAGCC
Source organism: Sprattus sprattus (assembly GCF_963457725.1). Lineage (NCBI taxonomy): Eukaryota > Metazoa > Chordata > Actinopteri > Clupeiformes > Clupeidae > Sprattus > Sprattus sprattus. The sequence continues at coordinate 9,161,466 of NC_137911.1, forward strand.
CCGGTGGGAGAGGGAGGTCCCCAGGATCCTCGCTTGATGTGCTTGATGAAGAGCAAGGGCTGCTGGGTTGAAGGAGACTGCTCGCTGGCCAAGCGTCGGAGGTTGGGCAAAATGGACAAAATGAAAGGCACAGAGACTGGACCACCAAATCCAGGGAGACCAGCTCCCCCGGGCCCCCTGTGTGCAACCCAAGCCCCCTCTGCTGGAGATTCGGAGGACAGGATGCTAAGGGTTGAAGGGGAGGAAGGGGCCAGGGTGGTCTCTGTGGTTGACATGGTGGCTATACTGGAGCAGATGGCCAATGGTGACCAACACATGGACTCGAAGCCTGTTTCGCTGCGCAACTCCACCACCATTCCACTGCCAAAAGCCCCCGCACCCTTGTCTGAGCCCAAAGTGTTTGAGTCGGTGGAGGGTCAGGAGGAGTCTGAGAGTGTGCGGGTGCTGGACATGGTGGCCCGGCTGGAATCAGAGTGCCTGAAACAGCAGAGCTCGGGCGAGCTTTCGCGCAACAACAGCCTGCGCCGTAACGTGGCTCGTGTCCTGCTGGCCGGCTCGGAGCCTCCTCAGGCCCCAATAAAGCCGGAATCGCCCGCTGACTGCCAGGTGGAGGATCAGCATCTAGTAGAAGGGCTGTCAGTGAAGGGGAACAACCAGCCCAAATCCCAACCTGAGTCCTTGACCTCACCGGCCCCCTCTGAGCCCCTTGTGGTCGTACAGAAAGTTGCTGAGCCCGGAGAGCCCCAGCTCGATCAGGTGGAGTACAGAGTCACAGATGCTAGTAAAGACCCAGAACTGACCTTGGAAGTCGTGCCTCCTCCTGGCCCTGAGTTCTCCGGAACAGTCGAGGTTGAGGAGCCGATGCCCGGCATGCTGTTCTTCAGACAGTCTCCACCTCGGCCTCTGTCTGAACGGCGAACACCGCAACACACAGAGACCAATACCCATCCCAAAATATGCATAACCGTGGATGCCACAATTTCCCCCTTGACTTGGGACTGTACAAAATCTGGGGGCTTGTTTGGGATCTCAACAAAAGTTCCTCAGTTGCCTGCTCTTGCAGAAAGGGCACAGACTTTCCACAAAGGTGCGGACGATAAAGGAGGTCAACTTGTGGCTGGAGGTGCGGGCGCAGGGTGTCTTGATGACGACGAAGAAGAAAGTGACAGCACGGGCCGAGAGGTGGCGTCATTCCCCCTGCGCCGGCAGGTCTCGCACGAGTTCCGGGAGATGCGCTTCAAGATCCAGCAGCTCCTGGAGCCCCAGCCGTACCTGGCCGTGCTGCCGCATCACGTACTGGTGCAGATCTTCAGCCTGTTGCCCACCCAGGCCTTGGCTGCCCTCAAGTGCACCTGCCGCTACTTCAAGTCCGTCATCGAGGACTACGATGTGCGACCCACCGACTCGCGCTGGGTGTCCGAGCCCCGGTACCGCGATGACCCGTGCAAGCAGTGCAAAAAGCACTACCGACGAGGCGACGTGTCGCTCTGCCGCTGGCATCACAAGCCCTACTGCCAAGCCATGCCCTACGGGCCGGGCTACTGGATGTGCTGTCGTGGGGCCCACAAGGACACTCACGGCTGCAACGTGGGTCTCCACGACAACCGCTGGGTGCCGACTTTTCACCGCATGAACATGCCAATCTATAAGAGCAGGGAGGGTGAGGAAGAGGCCTAGTGTGTGTGTGTGTGGTGGATGTGTCTGTATGTTATGAGGGTGAGGAATGGGACAATATATGGGCAATGTGCAACAAAAGAAAAATGTAAATCAGTATGCTTTTTATTTGTGAGGGCTTTTGTGTGTGTGGCTTTATGGGTGAGTGTGTATGCATCAATATGTTGCCATATTTTGAGTGTGTACATTTTTCTTTATTCAATGGGTTGAATGGGATGGATGTGTGAGCAGGTTGCTCAAAAACTCATTAAGGAATTGCTGGATCTCCCCTCAGCCTGTTTCCTCTCCCAACCTTCTGTCAATCATGACCCGCTGGCCTATGATGACCCTTCCTCAGGTTGTGGCAGTCGGTCTGCACTTTAAAGTCTGCAAGACTTGCCCATTTGAACGGTTTCCTGAACAGGGAGCCATGTGGGGCCTGTTTGTTTGAATGGATTGTGTTTGTGGTTTTGTTTGAAAAGAGCATCTCTAATGTTTCTCCTGACTGTTTATTTGATGCATACTAAAGAACCCTGACTTGACATTTGTTTCCCGGCTAAGCATTAGAATTTTTTGTTCCTTTTTTTTTTTAATTCAGAAGTTTTCTTTAGTGCCACACACTGGGCATCCCTGGACGTTTAATGCTGTGGGCGAGTGTATGTCCATGCACCCTGCTTGCCTTAAAGGCTTTGTGGAGTTTTGTATCAAGACACATGACGACCCTCCACTTGCTTTCCTGATCAGTCCCTCCCAGCCTTAGGAGCTCATTCTGGGGGTGTGAGGGGGAGGTGGGCGAGTGGTTGGTTGGTTGGAATTGGTTTCCTTTTTTTTTTTTACCCTGAAGAGTGTGTGTGTGTGTGTGTGTGTGTGTGTGTGTGTGTGTGTGTGTGTGTGTGTGTGTGTGTGTTCAAACATGAACAGAATAAAAATAATTTGTTTGTTTGTTTTTTGCTCTCCAAAGTGTATTCCAAATTTTTTTTTTTTAAAGGATTATATTGTATAAAAGTTCTCTACTGTTCTCTGCCTGTGAAGGCATTTTACTGTGGTAAAGTGCATTCAGAGAAATTTGTCAACGGCTGCTCTTGCCTTTCCTCTAGTGTGCTCTTGTGTCCTTCCCACAAAGTATACGTTCTGTATGTACAGTATATAATAAGATGGACTATATTCTACAATGGATGTTGGGAGATGTTGGCCTTAATGGACTTTATCAAAAGTATTAATGTCAATAAAAGACAGAAATGAAAAATGAAGCCATTGGTGCCATAATTGTTTGGAAAGGAATGAACAGGGTGGAGAATGAATAGATTATTGATAATTGTGCCTTGTTTGTCTTAATTTGCATAAGGCTTTTTAGAGTTGTTTGTTTACTCTCATATCAGTAAGTACTGTTGGGGTTTGTGGACTTCAATTTAAAACCTTTTTTTTCTGCTATTATCAACCTCCTAGTCTCTTTTGTGCCTTGAGCTAGGGACCAGATGCCGTGGAATGCTTTTGAAGGAGAAATGTGATCATGACATTTTACATGGCTGCAATGTTTTGTGTTTGCCACCATAATCACATGCCCCTAAGCCATAACATAGTGGGCTCAAGTGTATGAATACAAAGGGCAATGCCAGGTCATCATATAGTATTATGACTGTCTTGGGCCTTTTGTTAGGAGCAGTCACAGCGCTTATGACTGTCAGCTGTGCAAACACTCCAGCGTTTATTAGATGAGTCATCTACTCACCACAACATCGTCTGGGCATAAGCAAAATTATGACCTCTGACAAAGGTGGAGGTAAAGTCGGATGTGGTTTGATCCTTTTGGGTCCAACACCACTTTCAGACTTATGTCTGAGACACCCGTACATTATGAGTGAATGGCTTCTTCTCTGCTACAAGGCCATCTCCATTCACTATGCCATATATCAGTGGCTTGAGTCAGGCTCCTAGAGCCCCATTGCCCTGCAGATCCTCCATCTTTCCCTGCTTCAGACTCACCTGATTGAAATTAGTGTCATTAAAATGCATTACCTACCCTGGGTGAGATCAAAGCTAAAACATGGAAGCTCTGCAGACCAAGAAGACCACCGGCGCCGTGATGAGAACCACTGCCCTAGATAACAGTGATCAGGTGCCTTTGGGTAATGGTGTCTCCCTGGTTTTGATTGGCTGAGGACAACTAGTTTATCAAATCTGGGCCACTGGGTTCAAGTAGTTGAGGCAGACAGAGAAAGGTAATGAGTATTGGAAGAGTCCCATGGGACCGGGATATTTAAAAAAAACCTGCATATTTCAAACCTGGGAGGAAAGTCATTACATTTTGAGTCCAATATGGACCAATATCACTTAGACCAACAAAATACTGCATTCATTGTTCGACTTGACCCAGAAACGTCATGGCATCATCTTTCATGATGTAGTGAATCTAGGAGACTGGTTTTGGGGAGTGTCAAATTTGACATTGTAATATGCTGAAAAAAATCTTGTCTTGAATTTGGTTAGGATCATATCTCCAGGCTGTTTATTTATTGAGTGTGGAGAATCATAACATCAGTCCAAAATGGAGGTCAGCACTGCTGTGCTGGGGTTTGTAACATATAAAGAAAAGAAACTATATTGAATAAGGAAAACGCAGACAAACAGTGCAGTGTAGGCCATTTGAGACCCTGTTAGCAAACAAAATACAACCAGTGCATGTAAGGTTCTCATTTTTTATGGCAACAAAGACTTCACCATGACATTTCCCCATAATGTCTGACGTTTTTTGTGGACAGATCCAGATCAATCAAGCCCCGCAACCCTTAAAAATAAACCAGGCTTCCTAGTCTGAGATACAGGTCTGTGCACACAGCCACACAAAGGTACAATATAGCATCCCATAGAGACATGGGCATAACATCTGAATATGCTGTATTCAACAGTTAAGAAACCCACACGTTAACTAAGACCATTTCAAGAAACAGAAGTAAATGTGACATCAGGTGACATCTGCTGGCATAGTGGACACTGTACGGATGACTTGCTGTCAGTTTCCCCCCCCCCCCCCAAGTCAGTTTTCACATCTCAAATAACCGAGGCGGTCAGGTCCACTCATCTGTGTTGTGATGCTGGCCATTTCCTTTAACCAAACATTCAGTAGTGGTAGGCCAAGAGAAGAGTGAAGTCGTTGAAGTTTTAAAAGTCACGAGTTAGGGATGCATCTCTTAAGAAGATCTCAACTCGTCACGCCTCTGAGCGCGGCTCTCGACATCCCATCAGATGACACAAATGCAGACATGAACACACACACACATACATACCATTTCATTTCCAAACCATCAACCTCTGCTGTACATTGAGGGCTGTGGTAAACCAGCTGAGAGTTCAGCAGACTCATCCTCTCACAGCTAGAACATCCTGCTTTTCTCCAGCCTCTCGGGGTGGGTCTGTGGTATGGCAGACAGTGTCTCTGCTTGGCTGCAAGAAGGGTGAGAACCCCAGAAACAGGAGAGGAGAGGAGAGTTGAGGGCTGGTTGGCTGCTGTGGTGAAAATGATCACAGAGGATAGCAGAGGGGGGCTGACACACTCCTTTGAACATTTCTCTGCATCCCGTCATTAGGTCCCTTCTCTTCTCTTTCACGTGCTTCATTGTACAGCTGACAATTTTTCTTCAAACAAACCGTGTTCGGAGAACCAACTCAGTCAGCATTTTGAGAAGAAAAGCAAAACAAAACAGAAAAACAAAAACACAGTCTCCATTTTGCCACAAGTGAACATGCAATCTTAGTTTAAAAACAAGACATCCCTTTTTTTTATTCATTGGCCTGCGTGTCGTTCTTTTCTCCCAATGTGCAAGCTGACAGGAAGGCAGAGAGGGAGTCTGACAGACAGATAGAGATTGTGAGAAGTATGTGGTCTTTTTTTGAGTATTTTTCTTTTGCATAGCTAGAGCATCAGCTGATTCGGTGACCGCTCTCCGTTCAGCGGTGGCCAGTGTAGGCGCGGAACCAGGAGGTGACGGAGGCGGCGGCCGAGGAGATCATGCCCCCTGCCTGGCCCGCCGGCTGGGACACCTGCATGGCCGTGCTCTGTGAGAGCTCCATGGGCTGCGATGGGATGTCGCAGAAGCGCGGGCTGGGCACCGTCTCCCAGTCCGTGCCCAGGTCCGTCTCCTCGTCGCTGGGCGCCTCGTCACCGCTCTCCTCGGCAGGCCCCGCTGCCTCCGGCTCCACAAACTCCATGGACTCCTCCAGGTCAGCGCTGGCCTCGAAGGGACCAGTCCTGGAAGACACACACAAAACGACACAAGACACAACGGATACGGCATGGGTTAGAGACAGAAGTCTAACCCCTTCAAGATAATTTAATTTACATATATTAACTCCAAACAAGACAACCAACAGTACTTGTGTAATCTAGGCATTTGTATTTCTGAGGTGAAAATAGACAAGAGAAGATACTGTGAACTGGGACAGCTGTCCACTCACCTGCCGAGGTTCTTATTTTCAGGGGCGACCAGAAACATGATATTCCTCAAGGTGTGATGTGGATGCAGGAGATCACTCTCAACATGCTAGAACCAACATAGAACATTACAGAGGTGAAGTACAGGAATGTTCCACCGGTTGGTTCTGTTTTGTTAACACCCATAACCCTACCCCTCTATGTTACTTTATGCTCATGGCCATAATCTATTATAAATACAAAAATGAGTGACCAGTTTGTATGTGTTATAAGAAGCTTCTTTATGGTGCTTAAAAACTTAATTTAACTACTTGATTGAAATCTAACTGAATATATGTGCATTTTGTTTATAACTGCCAATCACAGTTCTGAGATGGGGAGAGCAGTGTTGTACCTGGGAGAAACAGAGATGCAGGATGTTGGTGTTGAGTTTGGTGAGGGCGCGTGTGAATCTGTAGCGGCTCAAGTTATCACCACAGAACTCACTGAGCAAAAAAAAAAAAAAAAACACCACCAAAATACAAGACATAGTTACTGATAACTTATGAAATGTCTGTAGTTCATTTTGACAAAAAAATATCAACACTACATAAAAAAAATCTTCTGCTCATACCTGTTGCACAGTTTCTTAGGCAGGTTGACGTCCAGGATGTGGGAGAGGATGTTGGCGAGCTGGGTGGCGTAGCACAGAGCAGCGCTGATGGTGTGGGCTGGGTTAATGTGATCCAGCTCTGAAGGAGGAGATGGAAGGACACAACATTAGATATGGAACTCTAAACCACAGCCTTAGCTGCATTTACATTCAGTCAATGAACAGATTCACCTTATGCTAACTGACTGATAACTGAGGGATTATTCCTTTCTTTTCTTCTTATTCCTTTATCTCTTCTTCTTCCTTTCTTCTTCGCTCAGCAAATGTAAATGTAACCTGTATAGACCTTGCGATGCCTCAGCTAGCATTTTACACGTTAATATGCAGATGCACAAGAGTTCCTGTGGCTCAACTGGCAGGGTGATTAGAGAGAAGCCTGCTGGGGGCTGTCTACTGCTGGGGCAGACTACCACAGAACACACAGAAATGGAGTACCTTCCCTTACCTGTAAACCGCTTCACATAAACATGTCTGCTGAACAACTCAATGTCGTGAATGAACGTAGACAGGGTTTAGTTTGGGAACTGAAAAAAACTAACAGATCTGATGTGCCTTCCACAGAAAGAGGTTTAGAAAGGTTATCCTAGAGTTTTTTTTTACACCAAAACATAACACGTTAATATTTTTTGTTTGCTGACTTATACTAATTTCATTACACCTCCTTCCTTTCTGAATAGCACCTACTCTTGGTCCTCAGTGGCATACTCATACTTAGTTGCAAAATACACTTGACAAAAGGGCCCAGTTTTAATGTAGCGGTAGCCAGCAGATACAGTGCTGTGCAGTAAACCTCTCTCCCAACACCTTAAAAGACGTGTTGAGATGTAAAAGACGACAGACACTAGCACCTGTGGGTTTAAGTCTCTTTGCTTACATGCCTGAAGTTGCAGGTTCAAGTCCCATGCAACTATGTGCTTGTCTCCACTATGCAGGTCACATGAACAATCTAACCTTCTATCCAATATTCTCTATATTATAAGCAAACAATCTAAAATAGAACAATCATATTTCTACGATATTCTCCTCTCCTTATCAAGTCTCTAACTGGTACCTGGGCCCTGGGTGGTGCTCTTCTCCTCCACCCAGCTGTAGTAGGCAGAGCAGTCTCCATTGCTGGGCAGCGTGGCGTGGGGGCCAGTGATGCTGATGCTGGTCTCTCCGTTCTGGTCGTCCCAGATCCAGCGGCCAGACAGGTAGGTGGTCCTGCGTGCCTCTGCCAGTTCACTCACCGTGCTGGAGGTCAGGGCAGGGTCACACTCTGCAGCCACATCAGCCGGGTCTCTGGAGGACAGATTCAGATTTCAGGTTAGCGCCGCAGGAATGAGGTATGTGTGTGTGTGTGTGTGTGTGTGTGTGTTTGACCCTGTCTCTGGCTCGCTGTCTTTCGTCGCCCCCTTATTCAATTGAGGGTGGAATATACAACCTATCTAGCACTCACATGCGTGTGTGTGTGTGTGTGTGTGTGTGTGTGTGTGTGAGTATTGCCCACTCACCTGCTGCCCTGCTTCTCCTCCTGCATGGGGAAGATGTGTGTGACGAGTTCCAGGATGTGACCCCGCCGCGCCTCGGCCAGCGCCTCCAGACGGCCCTGCAGTTCGCGGCCTCGGCGTTCCAGCAGCTCGGCCAACCGCCGGTTGTGCCGCTCGATTTTGTCCCGCTTCTCTTGGTGCCGGCTGGCCCGCCGCTGTAGCCGTTGGCTCTCCTCCTGCGACCGCACCAGCAGATCCTTACCTGGCCGTCACAAAGAAAGAGGGGGATGAAGACAGGAAGGATGTGAGACGACAGCAAGGTTGTTTTTCTTCCCGATGATGTATCATTAAGGAGCCACAAATAAACTTTTACTTAAACCTGCAATTATGCTTTATAATTACACCAGAGCTTTCTAGTTTTCTAGGTGATTACTCACATACAAGTCTAAAAATACAACGTTGTTTAAAAATACATTCCCACATGTACCCTTGAAAAGCAACGTGCAAACAAACAATAATGATAACCTGTTCAACTTGGCATGTTATGTTAAGCAACTTCCAAAAGATAAAAGGTGTGTGTGCTAACCTATAAGATACACTGTCAGCTTATGTTAAGCATCCTCAAACAGTAAGTGTTTCCAGACAGGTAGAGAAACCAAGAGCTGCTGGATGTATAATCGGGAGAGGAGAGGAGAAGAAAAAAAAACACAATACCACTCTTCACTTCCTCATTCCCATTGGAGATGACCTCTTTCATCTGCTCAATCTTCATCTTGCAGGACATGATCTTCCATTTCTGAATCACACAAAGACAGCACAGTACAGTATCTGAATCAGCAACCAATTACACAGGAAATTCCAGGCCTTCAATCAAGATCCACAATAAGGTCTACAAACATCTTAAGGCTGAGTGTGTCCACTTACAAGTTGGTCCGCCTGAATCTTCTTATCAATGGCTTGGATAACCCTAAGACAGAAAAAAGTAAACGAAAACGTTGCTTGCAAACCACATGGACTCTTAAACAAGTGCCTTCTCTGCCATTTATTATTGTGTAATTAATAATTACCTTTGCTGAAGATTTTCTTTTTCATCTTTCAGCCCTTTCAGTCTTTCCAATTTTTCTTTATAGCTGTATGCAGAAGATATTTACATTTCAAGTTATTTCGTACGTTTCCCTACAGCCCAAACATAAAGTAAACACAAGGGAGGTCCGCCTTTACAGCGAAGTTAGCAACAACATTCATAGCATGCGCGACATCACTGGCCTAATTTGGTGAACGGCTTAGCTCTCAGTGGAGTCCAAACTCCAAAACATAATCTTCATGTACGAGGCGGGCCTCCCATTCCCTTAGTGCAATGTCATTACCTCATCTACATGCATAAATTATCTACAGTTAGGTATAAATGTGAACATTAAGCCACAGAAGGTAAACTCATGTTCCACTAACAGTTAATCAACTAGACAGCTATCTACGTGAGCTAGCTAAATGACTTGTCAACTTCGAGTCATTTGAGTGTCATGCTGACTGACTTAAGATTTGCTTGCATGTAAATGTTACATCAAGTATTATGTGTTCATGGACATACGAATACAACGATCAATACAACGCGAGAAACTGACCGATACCGAAAATAAGGTTAGCTTTGCCGAGAACTCTTCCCGCTAGCCTCTCTTTGTTGTAAACATTGTCCAAACAAGCTAACTACCTAGCACGCTAGCACCAATTAGCCATGACTATTTACAAGAGACAAGTCATGATAGTGTACGTTTTCACAAATGTGTCACCCCGTTAACAAGACAGATATTTCAAGAGACAATTCGGATGAAAAATAAAACAGTAACTATACCCACCGTTCGGGATTTCTTCCGTCAAAGTAAACAAAATCGCCACTTTGAATACATCGGGCACAGGTCAGTCTACGACGAGCAGTGTTACAGAGGGGACACCGCTCAACTGCTACATAGAGACCCTCGGCATCGTCCACAGATTCTACCATCAGCGATCCCGGCAACAGTGCTGCAGTCGATGAACACGGATGATGCGGGCGAGGAGGTAGTCGGGCCCCAGGCATTCCCCCTAAAGTCCCCTCACCAGGACCGACTTCTTTTGCTGCGGGGGATGCCATTGAACCGGTGTTTATCTGTGGTATGGGCCTTGAAAAGACTCAAAGTCCTCTTCCTGCATTGTTGGAGACATACAATTAAGACTGGAAGCACACCAGTCCAATTCCTGCCGATATGCAGGTCAGAAATTATTAGTCACTGTTCAGCTTTACCTCCTGCGAACCACGTGATTCACTTTGTTTGTGTATGTACGGTCACGTGTAAAAGCAAAGCGTCAAAGGGGATAGTGCGTCAGTTACGCAATGCTCGATTTCCACCAATGGGAAGCATAGACAAGCTTTCAACCCCGGAGAAGACCTAACATAGCATTTCAAACCGGTGCATCGTTGCACAATTTGGTAATATATAGTTACCAACAGACTACTGCCAAACTTCACAGTCCAATATCTTTTCAGAGTTATTTAGCATTGTTTATTAAATATTAGAAATGTTCCAGTTTAAACAAAAAACAATCATAAACGAAACAGGTCATCCATACACCCACAAAACAATGTTACCAATGCACTTAATATGACATTATTAAAAAAAATCTATACCGATGTTTACAGCACTGAAAAGGAACAGATTAACACTTCAAGTGCTCTCACTTCTGCAATACAACTTGCAACATATTAAGTGTAGGCCACACACACACACACACACACACACACACACACACACAAGTCCATCCTCTTCAAATAAGTGCAAACCATCTTTACTGTTTTCTGAATCCTTTTAGAATTGGGTAGATGTGTTCAAATGCTTCATAAATCTCAGTTCGCTCTTTGGCGCCTGCAATAGACACAGAGACACAAGGCATTCAGACAAGAAAGACTCAACATCTGAACGAAATACAAATTTAGTGCACACGAAATTAAAGACTGCACATTAAAGAAGAGAAAAAAAGAAATATATATATATATATAGGAGGTGACAAGATGAAATGTCATCTGAAATAATAAAAAAACAGAAACACAGGGATTTCCAGGCCCACCTGTCAGTACCACTTTGCCCGACACAAAGATGAGCAGTACGATGCGTGGCTTCACCATCCTGTAGATCAAACCTGGGAAGAGCTCTGGCTCATAGCTTGCAGGGTAGATATCAGTACAGTTATTAAACAGGAGATCCACACAGTAACGAGTATCAAGGGCATTTGCACACAAATGTTTCTCAGCTCAGCTCAAATTTTACACCAATGTAATCTCAGTTTTTATGGACATATTTTAGTATGTAATCAGTCAACCATCATGATTTGAATCATGGACCTTGAGCCTGGGAAAAAGACATGCTAACCACAAGGCTGAAAGCCATAGCCTCTAATCTTGTGGTTTACACTGCACAATGCTAACTCACTTGCCTGCAGTACAAGTACAAATAAGGCTAAGACCTACAAAGAGAACAAATAGGTTTTTTGGGGGAGGAGAGTGCATCTGATCTGACTATAAAAAGAAACAGTATTGAAGTCTCCAGGTGAATGAAATAGCTGTATTTATCTAATAAAAAACAGGACTGCCTTGAAGAGTGTCACCGATCCTACCTGCTGAACTGTTGGTGAGTTAGCACCAGGCCCTCCAGTCGGATGGGGAACAGGACGTCACAGCTTCCCACCATGTTCTGGATCTTGAAGTCCAGGAATTTGGCTGGGAAACCCAGCTTCTGCACCACACGAGCATACTTGCGGGCAGCAAGCCTGGACGCTTCTTCACTGTTTTGGAACAAACATGGCCAAGAAAGCAAATCAACACTTCTCCCCAATGTCATGACAACCTAAACCAAAGGACCACAAAGCCCTGCAGAAATGTGAATATGAATGTTAATAGTGAAGGCAAGAAAAATATAATAGTGAAGCCAAGTAAACCCATCACATCTCTTAATAGCATCTGCATCTTAGCATGTGTCTTTTCTGTAGATGAGGAACAAACTTAATGTAACTGATAAATTACACGTGTTTATCAGGGTTAATCAAAACTGAGGGAACCACTAAATGCTAGGAAAGTTTTTTTTACATTTATTCCAGTAACCAATGAGGTGAATATGTCTCTGAGTGAGTGAGTGAGTGAGTGAGTGAGTGAGTGAGAGAGAGAGAGAGAGATCGACTTAATTGATTCCAAAGGAAACTGAAGCATCCCGTAGCTTATATGACATATACAAAAGTACCATATACCAATAAACAGTGGGGAACACTTCCTTACTTTCACAGTGCCTTCCCTTTATACCTTGAACTCAAAGGGACTTTGAAAGTATTATTAAACATATACATATTGCAATAGAGCATTTGACAAGCTCTGATGCTCCTCATTACAATGCTTGCCTCTTGGCTCCTGTGCAGACCATCTTTCCTGAGCTGAAGATGAGTGCTGTTGTCCTGGGATCCCTGATCCTCATGATGACAGCAGCGAAACGCTACAACACAACATGACGCCGTCTTTCAGAGGCAGTTTGTATAGTCATAGTATGACTGTTAGTATGACTAACAGTTAACAACTAAATAAAACATTTGTCATTCAAAAGAGATCTTCGCTACTTTTGAGCAAATACCCAGGCACATCCGCAGTATGTGCAGGAGAAATGAAGTTGCCCACTACACAGAATTAACATGAAGAGTGTGTAAAAAAAGTGATACCATGCATAACTGACTGAATTTGATTACACATTTACCTTAGGATTGTATTCAGCATTTCTGGCCTGGAGTGCAATGGACTTTAGGTCAAGGCGGCAATCCAAATTCACTGTTGACACAATGTTCCTGCCACAATAACATTTAAGACATTTAATTGTTCATACTTTTGAGAACTTTTTGAAATCAAATGTAAGAATCTTCTAAGAATACACACTATATTAAACACTGGGATTTGGAATGACAGTCTCTTGTTAAACCTGCCTCAAAACAAGGTGTGCTATTACATAAAAAACCTCCATGACTTTACCAGTACTACAACCATTTTAAAAAACAACAACAAGTTGACTCACTGAAGCTGTGGGATGATTTTGGAGCCCTCTGTAAGTGGCGTCATGGGGGCCATGGGTGTCATTGGACTCATGGCAAGAGAGCCGAAGGGAGAAGCCACAGGTGGGACCTGTCCATTCTCCCCGGTCGCGGCCACTGCCGTCGCCTCCTCGGATGGCTCTGTGAAAACACCACTGTCGTTGAGAGTCTGCTGATGCAGGGCTGCATGTTGTGCCGGGTCTTGCACTGGCTCGTCCTGTGTGCTGAGCTCATCTGGCAGGAAGCTGAGGTCCAGGTCCTCAGATAGGTCCTTATCCTGTTGCCCACTTATGGAGGCCAGGAAGGAGGGGTCTTGGAGCTGCAATGGGCCCTGCAAGCCCATGTCCCCCTCAAACATGTAATCATTGGGGTCCTGTAGTCACAGTGTGTGTGTGTGTGTGTGTGTGTGTGTGGAGGTGGGGAAGGGGGGACACAAACATACGTCTGAGTGACAGGACTTGAGCAGTGCACCAGGAGTGAAGCATGCATATTAGAAGTGCCCTTCTAATCATTTACATGGCAAGATTGTGGCAATGATGATTTATTAAGAAATGGGCATGACAAATCTATACAATTGCCAATCATTCTTCTGTTTTGGGTTGTCTATATCAGGATTGGTCAACGTGTTTAATGAGCAACATAATCTATGAAATGATGCATTGTTCTCAGGGTCAAAGTGTAATAAAACTGTAATGGTAATGAGTAGAGTGGAGTCAACAATTAAACCGAAAAGCTACAGTTTCTCAGTCGTGTAACTTGTTCGTGTAACACTTGTAACACTGACAGAAGTGTCCGAAAAATGGCTAGGCCTACTTACATTTACAGCCTCCCGAAAAAAACCCTCCATTGTCGCTTCGTCATCCATGACATGTATTTATTAATCTATTTATTTACACTGAATAAGTTAAGCGCTCAGACTTTGAGCCCCAGTTTACGTTAGATAGTAGGCTACACTGTGATTGATTTTCCCGGGTTTTAAATAAATTGGCAGCATCTGTCAATCAGGGTGGGTTACGCACGTGGGTTACGGGCGTCAAAGACAATGCATAGACGTGATTGGGTATTTTTCTTTGAAGCGTTTTTTGCTTATAAAATTCTCATTATTTCAAAATATAATATTTTACCTAACCCGTAGACAGAGCCCCTTTAAAGGGTCTTAAACCAAAACTTCGTTTGACATATTTTCAGTCTCCAACCAATAGAGGGAGACATCTGAAAAATGCATGAACGATTTCAGCGGAACACACCGCACTTGAGCATGCATGCTGGTTGTCAGATCTGTCAACATAGACAAGTTACTATGTTTACATGTGACCTACTTTTTTAACGAAATGTTAACATGACTAATTGCGCATATGGGTAATCACTAGAACGTGATTTAATGCACCACTATGTCATGGAGGACAGCATTGACAACGTGAAGAATTGTCTTAGAGATTTCCCCAAAGAGGCTCGAGGTTAGTGGCTAAAATGCTAAGAATCTGTCTGATAGTACATTCTGACATGTAGATAAAGATTCATATTATAATTATTGTAAATTCGCATTCTGATTAGTTCGGGTATATTTTACTCTTAACACCATAACGTAGTTTCACTGGCTGAGAGTCGACCTCCAGCCATGTAACATTAACTTATTTGCCTTGACGGGTGTCACTATTCTAAATGCTGTATGTTAAAACAAGAAAGCATTATGAATGGGTTGTCAAGAGAAATATCTAAGCCCTACTAGATGTTAAATTTAGAGTACTACTGCAGTGCAGTGTAGAGGTCCATGAAGTTCTTCAGAAACACACCCCAGAGTTGAAATGACTGAATTCAATAATTGAGTTCAGTTATTTGTATTCAATGTCATGCACTTTTGGTTTACCCAACTAGAGCTTTATCTGAATAAAACGGTGCCATATCTGGAGGGGCCTCCATCTGCGCTGCAGTTCTATCGCGAGTGGATTGGTCCCAACAAACCTTGCATCATCCGCAATGCATTCGATCACTGGCCAGCACTGTCCAAGTGGAATCCAACTTACCTCAGGTGAACTTGCTTCGTTAATAAATCTATGAAACCTGAAGTTGTCTGGATTGCTTATACAAGGTTTGGAAATCTTGGTCGATTTTTTCTCTGTTGTTACAATGCTAATTGGCATTGTATTTATATCGTTGCAAAGTCTGTTTATTTACCTTTACAATGATGTCCAACTTGTAAGGATCATGCATTTGTAGGATGAGCAGCATAGCTGATTATGTGGGTAGCACCCCAAGTAAAATTTGCCAATACGTCTATTTAGGAGAACCAATAGTCTATTTAGGAGAACCATTTGCATCAAAGCCGTCACCAAGTGATTATTTAATTGATAATGTTTTAACACCATCTCCCTCCTGTGTCAGTGGTCATGACTAATATCTCCTTTTTGACTTCAACAGGGAAGCTGTTGGCTCTAAGGTGATCAGCGTAGCAGTTACCCCGAACGGATATGCTGACGCAGTGTTTGGGGATCGTTTTGTCATGCCTGAGGAACGGCATATGACGTTCTCGTCATTGCTGGATGTGATTGAGGGGAAAGTGAAGAGCAGTGGTGTGTTCTATGTGCAGAAGCAGTGCTCCAACCTCACAGAGGAACTGCCAGAACTCACTGAAGACATAGAACCTCACATTCCCTGGATGAGTGAAGCTCTAGGTGTGTTAACCAGACTGAGAAGTAGCTTTTTTTTGGACAAGATAAGAACATGTTTATCATAGGACATCAAAAGTTGTCCTACTAAGTGAGCTGTTTTGCTGGAGATCTATTGCTTGTGTGTCTGTTCAGTTTTAATTTGAGGTCACGCTTGTGTTTCAGGGAAGTCACCCGATGCTGTGAATTTCTGGCTGGGAGAGTCCCGTGCCGTTACTTCAAGTGAGTCACATAGCCTGTAGTCCTTATTATGCACACTGCGCACAAAAAAAAATCATGATAGGCTATTGACAAAATGTGTCTAGTTATTGTACAAGTAGGCGCGTTCATGCCTAGTATTAGAGATGCAGTCAATCTGACTGCAGTTTGGTTGTGACCTTTGTCATTCCCATGTGTTGCAGTGCACAAAGATCACTATGAGAACCTGTACTGTGTCGTGTCTGGAGAGAAGCACTTCATTCTCCTGCCTCCCTCCGACCGGCCCTTCATACCTTATGGTAACCTTCCTCATCCTCACTCATTTTACCCAAGACCGAAGCAGTGTAGACATATCTCTACAGATATCAAGAGAGCGAGATCAAACAGTATGATGGCATTAAGACATTGCTTCTTTTGCTCTGGTTTTACATAGAGCTCTACTTGCCGGCAGTGTACAACCTGAAAGAGGATGGCAGCTTTGAAGTGGTTGATGAGGACAACTCCGAGAAGGTAATTCATCATGATGTAATGTGTTTACTAGCTACTGCAGCCCACTCTTCAACCCAGTGCAGGTGCAAATGATAACTGCATTAATAGACTATTTTATTTACACACAGTTAACAGCAATGTGTCTGTGGGTTTATGTAGTTTATAATTTGGATGTACATTGTACAAAGTATACAGATACACAATTAAGATGCAATAAAACAATAATGGTTATTGCTTTACAGAGTTTAAAAGCAGGTCCTTTTACTTTATGCTTTATTCCATATCTAACAACATATTCCACCTCAGGTCCCCTGGATCCCCTTGGACCCCTTGAAGCCAGACCTGGAGAAGTACCCCTCCTACAGACTGGCACAGCCTCTGCACTGCACCGTGAGAGCTGGAGAGATGCTCTACCTGCCCTCTCTGTGGTTCCACCACGTACGCCAGTCTCACGGATGCATTGCGGGTATGCAACACCTGATTCCCTGAAAATATAATATGATCTAAACCTCAGTCTCAGAACCTTAAGCCATATCTTTCAGATTATGTGATAAAAATAAATTAATAGAAGTGTAGTGTTTGAGTTGGTCTCCTCCTGGCTCATGTCAAAGTGTATTTCTATTAGACAGTTGAGATGGTATCACTGTGGAAGAACATCGGTTGAAGTATTTCCAGATCAAAATGTTTTAGAAATATTGTCATATTATTGGCTTCAAGGCATCTCATGATTTGGACCAATTTTATTTTTGTTTCCACAGTGAACTTCTGGTATGACATGGAGTACGACATTAAGTACAACTACTTCCAACTCCTGGAGTCAGTGGCAGGGGCTGTGGGCCCATTATGACATCACACAGGACACAGTTCCAAGATCTAATCGGAGTTCAGCTCCGCCCAGCGGCAGCAAGACGTGCATGGAAATTTTGACTTGGTGCAGTGCAACAACACCAATATTTCCACAGTCGACCCACCAATCAGTGGCATTGTCTTGGGCATTTGATGCTTGAAACCGTGCTCGCCCAAGGCAGTCCAGCTTGACAAGGCTTTGTCACTGGTGGTCCAAATGTTTTTTAAAGGAAAGGGTGTACTGCCAAACAGAGGAAATCTGTTACACTAAAAACCATTGGATCATTGCATTACATCAGCCCCCCTACCACTGCCAGGGAACTCTTCGGGGTGTGGGTGGGGTTGAGGGAAAATGACCTGTTTTCAGCTGCAGTTAAACATTCTCTTCAACACAACCTCACCCATCACAATAAATAAAGTGCAATACACAAACTTGAATGTATGGTGTAATAAATACCGTTTTTATTTGAGTTTTTGTCTATCCTGGAAGAAATAGTTTTTGTTGAGGATATATAGCATATATAAACACTGAGGGTAAAAACACTCTGAACTTAGGATCGGTGCAAAAAACGTAGGAGTCACAAAAGTTTCCCAAAAGAAACAGCCTCAAGTAAGAGAAACCACCTGGTCCACCTGGTGGTCTTTACGACTAAGACAATCATCTTAGTCTTACAAAAAAAAAAAAAACAGACAAGAAAAAGAAACAACACAGACACAATATAAGATCAGTTGAGATAAGAATTAGTCAGCTTCAGGAGTAGCAGAGAATAGAAGAGATTTGAATGGACTTCTATGCAGGGCAAGTCAACTATTACAACCATGCATTCTATTAGTGAGACTCAAGCCAGCCCTACTGCCCATCTGTCTTCATGCTCATGTGCTCATGCTCACGGCTGAAAGCCACAGGTCTTCATATCGCTGTAGTGTCAGATACAATCCTGCAGCTTTGCCTCACTTTGCACTCTTTAAGATGAGCTGGAAAATGTTTAGTGCTAATAATATACTAAATGTGCAGTGTTCCTCAAATCGGCCACTTGAACCTGCCTTCAGACCAATCACCACTTTTTATTTTATTATTTTTAAAAAGTGCCAACAAATTTGATACTCTCATTTGAGATGGCTTCCTTGGGAAAGAACCACCAAACCTTTAATGTTTGTGTTCATGGGAGTAAAATTGCAGACAGGTGTACAAGTTCACCTGTGAGGTAAAGTTTAAACATGTCTGTAGTCAGTTAAGACAACATCAACTTTTTTTCTGGCCCCCAAGGGGCTGTGATTGGAGAAACCCTGCTGTCATGGTTATGGTATGGGGTTCGATATTTAACGTGACATGATATTTCTACCTTATTCACCATGGTTTCACCTTCTAAAGTCCTACTGTATATTCAAATGCAGCTTTCCAAATATGTTGCATCCCATGCACATTCATTAAGTCGTATAAAAATGCACTTAGCACGTTCTGAGATGAGCAAGCATGATATAGGAAAGAGGACTTGGATCAGATGAATAGGCTAACTCCAAACCATTGAATTAAACCACAGTCAAAGTGTACTTAATAAATATGACCAAGAGCACGGTATTCTACAGCTATACAGATAAGTGTTTGAAAGATGACCAAGATGCCAGAACAAAAGATAAGCGCTTCATTAATTGAAGTCCATCCACCCAGCGAGAGACACAGCTCTGGGTACAATGGCATTTCGAATGTGAATTGTTTACTGAAAATATAACTTTATTCAAGAATTGTACCAATCCCAATTCCAGCACTGGATTTATTAAAATACCTGGCATCTGGGTCACTGTACAGAAAGAGTCTGGTGTTTGTTGTTGTGTGACCAGGTTGACTTACACCAGAGGGAGGCAGTGTTGTGTTAAACTTAGTCAGAGGAAACAGTCCTCCGAGGTAACAGCACAAGTTATAGTTAGTAACGGGGGAAAAAGTACATAAAAAGTAGACATTACCTTGTAAAAGACAAATCTGATAGCTTAGAAGTATTCTTAATGCACACACACACACACACACAACATTATTTGAAAAGACAACTAGTCCAAAGGAATGAAAGTGCTTTACATTGCTTTTCAAAAACACAACCGAGAAAACAAAATGAGAGAGTGCCGCAGGCCAGAGCACAGAGAGAGACAGTGTCCATACCGCATTAAAGATCCCCTCAGAACGAGGATCATGTGACGAGTCTCGTGTCTGAAATTTGATTGTACTGGCAATGGTTACTGAGTCACTCAGAGTGTTCAAAAGCAGATTAGTGCGTGTCATGTGGCTCTGAATCACAGACGTGTGGAAACATATGGCTCTGGACTGAGCGGTCATGGCAGGGCTGTACTCTGCTGCAGGGTGTAGGGGTTTCCTTCAGTGCCACCAGTCCAGCTCTACTCGTCAAGACAAATCACATCATACAAATTCTATCATTTAATCAACCGGACAAAAGAAATATTCATTTGCGAGCACATTGTTCTCATTTTCCTTTTGTGTGATGCTGGTTTGAAAATAAGGCACCCATTTCCTTGAGATAAAACTGCATGTGGAATTTGGAAGGAGCTTCATCATTTTTGTTTTTAATTCTTTGACCTCACCCTGTTTCTGATGACACAGAAGCCACTTCTGACCCCGTCTCTGATCTGCTGGCACTTCCTGTATCCAGTATCAAAACGCGCTCTATACCACATTGAGGAGTTTGCATCCCTCTCCTTGTGACCTACTACATCAGAATAAATATGGTAATACGCTCCACATCTACCTAATAGTCTCTCTAAAAACACTGTAAAAATCACGGTTTCATACGAGTAAAAACATAAAATCAGGCTTTTTTTTTAAAGACGCATGAGGGGGACACAGTCCCCTCTGGAAGATTTGATTGCAGAAAGTGCTGTGACATTGCCTGCAAGTCTGGACCTCTCAGAGTACAACCTTGACAATGGACATACAAACACAAACACACACACACGATTATTCACATTATCATGAAGAGAATTACTCTCATAAAAACAAGTGTAACTATCCTACAGTTTCTCCTTGCTTGCTCTTTTTTCAACAGTTCATTTTCCAACTTTCAAAAAGATGGTGAACAGTACAATTTTCCATCACGACTGTTTTAGTTCAGTTCCTTCTCTCTTGACCAACACAGCCGGCTGAGGGAAAATCTGTAACCTTAAAGAGTCCTGAGTGTAAGTCACCCAAGATGCAGATAGATCACTATTTGACTAGCTTGCTATCTGCAAACAAGCAAACAAATAGAATAAAAAAAAACACAAGTAAAATGTCAAGTCACATAAGCAAAGGGGCGAAATATTTGGCAATGGCTGACAAAAGTGGTGGTAAGAGTATTCTAAGTAGCACACTAAACTGGGAGGTAGGGTCTGTATCTCGCTGTCTCTATAGTGCAGTAAAGCCACACCCCTGGTGCTTAGACGGTGTTCCTAAAGGCCCATGGTGCTTGTCCTGTGATTGGTTGAGACAGCCTGTGACACACCAGCACCATCCTTTCTGAAACAGTAAAGGGAACAATAGAGGGAACGGGTACAATCAAGTGTCTACTTGAGAGGAGAGAAAAAAAGCCAACTTCTTCATCCTTAGTTGGGCATGGTTTCAAAAGCAAAACAATTAGTCTCTGAAGTCTTAAAAAAAAAACACAGGCCCTTTTCCATTGTTCTTTTAATGACTTATAAAAAGGACTGTGTTGATAAAAAAAGAATAAAAATGGAGCGTCAAACGTTTGGCTTCCTCTGTCTTTGTGGAAGTTGGTCTGCAAACGTTATGCTTGCTTGTTGGGTTGTTTTATTTGTCAGTACTTGTCGTCCATCCTCTTCTCCACGGCTCGCAGCAGGAGCTCAGAGTACTGTTCCAGCAGGGCCATTGTTCTGTCCTCGCCCTGGGCTGATGGCCGGACACCCAGTGTGCACAGCAGGCCGGCGGAGGCCCTTACGGATGGGCTCTGGCCGAGGGGCTGGAGGGTGTTCAGCTCCTCCCTCACCCCGTCCAGAGCTTCGGCTAATACCCGCGTCATCTCCAGGTGCTCCTGGGCAACATCTGGGCTGTTGCCACTGCTTACCTGGGGTAGGGAATACAGAAACAAACACACACACACGCACACACTTTGAATTTGTATTTTTGTTTGTGTATTATACATGACTATTGATATAAATTGATATAATGTTTCGTCTTGTTTGGTCTGGTGGACTCTTATTTAAATCACAAATAAGGCAATTATAAGTCAAGATCAGGGCAAAAAAAATGAAATGAAGTATCTTACCATTCGGTAAAGATGGCAGGTCCTTCTGATGCTGTTCTGTAGTTCACTGGCTGCCATTCTGCAGGCATCAATGTTGACTGAGGGGTCTAAGACACAGACGTGGCAAAGTTAAATTTCAAAGGAATTCAAGTGGGAAGTCAAACTCATTCACTGGTGTATAGTCAATGAGCTCCGTCACACAAATGTAGGTGGCCACACAGAAGACAGGAGAAAAGAGCAGAGCAGAGAAAAGTAAAGAAAATAAAAGGACAGCAAAGGTGAGACAAGCAACAGTGAAAAATAGGCTGAAACAGTGTGGAATGGAACCATGCCTCACCCATCAGGTGGTAATGGCAAAGAGTCGGACAGGATGATGGTGGTGATGAGCAGATGGAGGAAGAGGAGCAGGAGGAAGGAGAAAGATGCCAGAGCCCAGCAGGAAAGAAGTGCATGGGCAGGCCAACACGGAGTGGCAGAGCTGGTATGAGGAAGGACGCCTGGCGGCGGAGCAAACCTGCTTCTTGTGCGGACGGGTATGGAGGAACTGGGGTGGGCATGCCAGAGTGGTCCGCCATGGTTGGGTTCATCTCTGGCACGGTCCTGTCCTCCACCTGTGAGCTTGTCTGTCTTCCCTCAGCGGGCTTCTCTGGGCATTGGTTCTGCTCTGCCGAGAGCATGGGCAGGACATTCTCCAGAGGGACCTCCAGGGAGATGTTGCTGCATAGAGCTGTGACCAGTTGGACATTACTGGAAAGCACTGGAGGTTGGTTCTGGGAGCTTCCCTGAAGAGGGCAGACACTCACCGGAGACTGGAAGGGGGTCGCCTCCTCTCGGATCACCTTGGAGGATTTGCTGTTGGGGGAGAAGGAGGCCACTGAGAGTTTGTCTGGCAGGGGCTTGGAGATGTCCAGATGTAGCTGGGGTCGAGTGCTGACCGAGAGCTTGACCTGGAGACCCTTGGTGGAGGAGCCACCAGGAGCAGAGGCGTTAAGGGTGGGGGTGACCGCAGCATGAGGCGTCACAAAAGCCGAAGGGGATACCACCGAACCGGGAGAGACCAGAACCACAGGCGTGGTGGGTTTCGATGAGGATGACCCACTTTTGGTGGACTCAGACCCAGACCCACGGCGGTTCTCTGAGGAGCCGGTGTCATCTCCTGACTCGCCCATATTGAGGCACTCCCCCATGGACATGGAGCGGGACATCTTGGCCATGGAGCTGGTGGTAGGGCTCATGTAGGACCGGGACTTGGAGGGTTTGGGGCACGTGGGGGTGGTGGTTCCATCGCGGGATGTGGGGGAGGTGGGGCTGGAGATGGTGGGCACGGAGGGTAGAGTGCGACGAGGCGGGGAGAAATGGATGCGATCCCTGACATGAGGCTGAGGAGCCACCTCTTTAGAGGGTCGAGAGAGAGGCTGAGATACCTCCGCTAAAAGAGAGACAAAGAGAGAGATATAAGACAGCCCTTTTTAGTTCAACATCAATTGGTTTATAGGTTACCAAAAATGGCTTACATGGCTATAGTTGCAGAGCAACAACGTGCTTGTGAATTCTAGCCGAAGAAAGCGTAAACAGTAAATACACATTTCATATACATTTGAGTTTGAAAGATTCTTTGAATCTTTTTTGCAATCTGTTGTTTTAAAGCATTACAAAACATGTGAAGTACATAACAGCTATGGTGGCAGCTTTTTACTACAACTAGCTTACAGCCACACTGCATACAACCACTCACACTTAACTGCTTAAATGAGCTATCAGAAGGCGTTCCAAACAAACATTTCACATTTCAAGTTAAAACACAAATGGTTCAAAAATGCCAGGGAATTCTTCTACACCCTATTCTCTGAAAGAGACTAGAGTCCAGTCTTACCCTCAGCTGAGATGTTATGTGCCGACTGGGCTTTCCTCATCCCACCGCTGTTGCCATAGGCAGCCGCAGCCCTGGCAACCGGGCCGATCACCCGCCTCTGGTCCAGGGACACCCTCTTCTTCTGCGGCGTGCAGCGAGTAAGCAGGACGTTTTCTGAGGCAGGATCCACTTCCTGTTGCACTGGGGAAGCACTTCGCTTCTCCTCCATGAGAGGGCGGACCTCTGAGACCAAGGGGCGCACCACCCCACTGGCTGCCTTAGAATCCACATCAGACTTCGGGAAAGGGAATGCACTTCTGTCGAGAAGATAATGATATGGGAAATAACATTTGATTATAGATTTCATCTCAAGATTTCTTTTTATCAGCCTTTATCAGTTAGAGTTCATTTAAACACAAAAGTATCAAAGTTTGGGAAAACAGTGACCGATAATGTTGGTGTCCCTTCCAGCAACTGAACCCCCCTACACTTCCCCCCATACAACCAACCTGTTTCTTGCAGTGATTATTTAGTTTCATTAAAGGATTTAATTCGTTTTCAATTTGAAATTGTTAATTCGTTCCATGCCCCTTGATCATACCGTACCTGCTAGTGGAGGTCTGGGACAGAAACTTGGCTGAGATGCTCACACTGTCAGTGGTGATGGTTGGCGCCATGGTTGGACTCGCTGTGGAAAGGTAGAGAGCAGGCTTGACATGTTACTGACTGACAATGTTGATATTTCCATTTGATATGGTTGGAGGGAAATAAAACACATTCTATAAATTCTGTGAGGACAGACTCAAACTCACTGGGTGTGTTTTTCTCAGACAGGTTTCCAAAGTGCATCTTCAAGAAGGCCTCCTGGTCAGGTGTTTGGGGTATGGGGACCTTGGGCTCGCTCTTCCTTAAGGCCTCTTCCTCTTCCTCCAGCTCCTCCACGTCCAGTTCAGAGGAGTTCCCATCTACACTCAGAGGCTCTGTGGGGTCTGTGTCTAAGGACAAACACACACACACACAAAGAGCACACAAACACACAAAGAGCACACACACATAAAGTGCACACACACACACACACACACAGAGCACACACACACAGAAAACACACACACACAGAGGTTAATTGGTGCATATAGGTGTGTGGTTGTGTATTCTGATAATGGAGAGAATGTGTGTGTGTACGTGCGTGTGGGTGTGTGTGTGTGTGTGTGTGTCCTCCTCACCTTCTCCAGGATGGTCTGGGCTGGATAATCTGCTGCTGGAGTAGTCTACTGAGCAGGCGCTGTCGGGGCTGTGCTTGTCATGGCAGTGCCCCCCCCCCACCATCCTCCCCAACACTCCAGCCGTCTCCTTCACCTGGTACTCACTGACGGGTACACACACATGACATGCTGAGAGGTCAGACAGAGAACACCACCCTCACTGATGGTGTTACACATTAAATGGAGGTACTGTTGACCATGACCATGACATGATTCAAGTGTAGAGAGATACAGACGTAAAAAAATGACATTTAACACTGCGCTAAATGTTTATAAAGTCTTCTAGAGAGAGTATGCAAGACAAAAGGGTACTTCACACAGACTGACGGATTGGCAGATGTACTGGGAGTGGTAGTCTGTCTGCTGTGGTGTTCTCTCTCAAAAGGGTACTTCAGACTGACGGATTGGCCGATGTACTGGGAGTGGTAGTCTGTGTGCTGTGGTGTAGTGTCTCTCACCTGCTAGCCAGGCTAACCCGGTCATCACAGCCCTCTGGGTAAAGCACGAGGGGCTCTACGTCTGGCGTCTCCGAGGCCAGTCTGATGTACTGGGGGCGAGGGTGGGACCGCTGGGGCCTCTCCTCTGTGTCCTCCCCCTGACCAACAGAAACAACCAACAACCACCACACTGTCAGCAAGATGCGGCTCATTTTTCTTTCATTTGCCACTTTCTTTGGAAAAAATCGGAGTGCTTAAACGAGTTTCTGAAGAACCCTCACAGGTTCAATATAAATGATCAGGGCAAAGTTAAAAAGCCCTTATTAAAAAGCCTTTAAGGAAGAGTAAAATCAGCATTTGGCTTTGGAAGTCTAGGCTTCCTTCGATCACATAAATTATTTAAATTATTAATAATTTAAAATATTTAATTATTAATTAAATTATTACGCTACGTGTAGCATTTAGTCTCCACCATCTTGGCCACACATGTTGGTTCCTTCTGGGAAGGGAGAGGAGGTAGGGTTGGACAAATTAAGTAATATACTGCCATCAATCTGCTTGGGTGGAGCAGTATATAGCTGCTATGGATAGTTTAGCTCCTACCCAGTTAGATACCTATCTAGTCTTCCATGTAGTTCCTTTAAAGACGTTTAGATACCTATCTAGTCTTACATCAAGTTCCCTTAAAGACGTTTAGATACCTATCTAGTCTTACATATAGTTCCCTTAAAGACGTTTCAATAACTCTCCAGTCTTACATAGAGTTCCCTCAAAGACGGTTAGATACGTATTTAGTCTTACATATAGTTCCCTTAAAGACTGTTAGATACGTATCTAGTCTTACATATAGTTCCCTTAAAGACGTTTAGATACGTATCAAGTCTTACATATAGATCTCTTAAATGCGTTTTCTATCCAGTTTAGATACCTACCCACCTATAGTTCTCTTAGAGATGTTTTCCTCTAAGGAAATGTTGCCTATGTGGCCTTTTTAACCATTAAAACCTTTAGGTAAAAAGAAATAATTGATTGATAGACTGATAGATTAATTGATTGAAAGATTGGCATAAAGCATGCTATTCCTCATCCCTCACCCAGGCGCTGATGGTCTGCAGGCTGATGGTGCTGCCCAGCTGCTCGTCTGTGAGTGTGTCGTGGGTGGGGGTCTTG
The DNA here is from genome assembly GCF_963457725.1 of Sprattus sprattus. NCBI lineage: Eukaryota > Metazoa > Chordata > Actinopteri > Clupeiformes > Clupeidae > Sprattus > Sprattus sprattus. The sequence goes on from NC_137911.1 coordinate 9,187,927, forward strand.
ATGGGCGAGTGCGGCATGGCGAAGGACTCCAGCTGTCGCAGGTCAAGCATGGACTTCACCATCAGTTCCATGTTGCCAATGCGTCTGGACCAGCGCCGGCGGGGACGCGGGCCAGAACTTGACCCGGAGCCATCAGACGACACTCCGCTCATCTCAGACCGCTGTGTAAAGCACACACAACAAAAAGAGGGAGGTGTGAGAGATCTGCATATCTACAAAGAAGAGAAATGGTCTTTCAGATTGAAACACAAGGACTGAAATAACTAGTAGGAGTGTGAGATGTGGAGAATGAGGCGAATGGGCTTCTACAGGGCAACCTGTGGGTGCACAGAGGGACACTGGTGTAACATTAAACTAGTTAGGGTCCAGCCTAGGACAGTGACATTCAGAAGACGAGACAAGAGTGTGGCGCTGAAGTGGACTGCTTCTGGGTTTACAGACAACATGATCTCGTTCCTGCACTCACCCTTTTCCCATCCCTGACATAGGAATTAAGAGTGTTGCGTCTTTCCTCAGATGAACCTAGCACAAAACAAAAAATAAAGACGTTGTCCAAAGTTAGACATACCAAACTAAGAGCCCTGGTGTAGAGTATCCC
>NC_137911.1:9191024-9193524 GCF_963457725.1 Sprattus sprattus
ACGACCTTCACAGGGAGCTGAACCTTCCTTGCAGAGCATCCGTGGGGCCTCTGAGGCCATGGCCCATTCTAAATCTGAAGGGCTTACAGAACAAAGAAGTTTCATGGGAATGAGTTTGGGCAATGAGTGTGCTTCCTGTGAACGGGGTTCCTGTAGATGTGTTTTTGTCATGGCATTCAATGGAGAGTAAACAAATACATGCACTGAACACACACACACACATGGGCCACAGCATGTTGAGTAGGATAGGATTTATCCAAACAGATCAGCAATCCCATCCCACCCACCTGAGCATTAAGCCACTGCGCGCGCACACACACACACACGTGCGCACACACAAACACAGACGTCAAGCCAGGACACATTTACTCAAACACACGTTCCTAATCCAGGCACACATGCAGACAGACAAACAGACGGCCTTGGGGATGAGCACATGGACAGACATGGTCAGGCATACCCATGCACAGACACCATCCCCTAAGACACTCCCACATCCCTTATAGTACACGCACACACACACACTCACAAACACACACACGCACACACACACACACACACACACACACACACACAGACACACAGACACACACACACACACACACACACACACACAAACACACAAAAACACTCCCACATCCCTGATACAGTACATGCTGGATCCAAACCCAGTCAGTCTGAGGACATTTACTATTGCAACACACAACATTCTCTCTCTCACTTTTCACACCAAATACACACGCATTCAAGCGTGCAGACCTCGCCCACACATGCAGACACACAATCCTACAAACAAATTTTGAAAACAAACCAAGCAAACAATTAAGAAAACAAACAAACAAACAAACAAACAAACAACAAACAACCCTCTCTTGCAGACCTCCCCACACTTGCAGATATACAATCTAACTACACAAACAATAACTGTGGCAACCACAGCCTCACCTGATACTGCGGTCCTGGCAGCCGACCGCGGCGTACTTGCTGGTGGGGTCGACGTCCATGTCATACAGGGTGGTCTTCCTGACGATGTGGTGTGTGCGTGTAAACACCGTCCCCTCATCTGTCTGTCAAAAAGAAAAGACCACACCACAACAGCATTAACCAGGGTAGTTTCTTCCCTCTAGACTGTTCTTCTCATGCACATGTCAACAACAGATCATGACTGGCTCAATGTAATGGAACAGAGACATGGAATATCTTCAGAGTGTTCAAGAGACATAGAATATCTTCAGAGTGTTCAAGAGACATGGAATATCTTCAGAGTGTTCAAGAGACATAGAATATCTTCAGAGTGTTCAAGAGACATGGAATATCTTCAGAGTGTTCAAGAGACATGGAATATCTTCAGAGTGTTCAAGAGACATGGAATATCTTCAGAGTGTTCAAGAGACATGGAATATCTTCAGAGTGTTCAAGAATATCTTCAGAGTGTTCAAGAGACATGGAATATCTTCAGAGTGTTCAAGAGACTTGGAATATCTTCAGAGTGTTCAAGAGACATGGAATATCTTCAGAGTGTTCAAGAGACATGGAATATCTTCAGAGTGTTCAAGAGACTTGGAATATCTTCAGAGTGTTCAAGAGACTTGGAATATCTTCAGTGTGTTCTGGCATTTGTTGATCGAACACTAACATACCACACACTCCTCAAACAGAGATAGTGAAATATTAGGCATGATGGTGTGAATGTTTCATGCAAATACAGTTATGACTGAATTCTAACACACACACACACACACACACACACACAGACAGATAGACAGAAAGTGACAGAGGAAGAGAAAAAGGGCGAAACAGAGAAACAAGAGAGAAAGTATACTGCGCCTTTGATCTTTGAAATAAAAACGAAGGAGGCCTTGAAGTGGCATATCCAATGATTACATAACCAATCAACTGTTCTGTTCTCCAACTCATTAATCTTCAGGTAGATGTCCCGGAGATTACGTGTGGATTATGCATGTGTGGGCTAGGGGCCGTTACAGACTGGGAGCCAGTGACTGTGTGGTTTTCAGCCACCAGAGCAACCCTCGGAATGATAATAACACGCTTGTGTGAGGACTGGAGCGGACTGGAAACTAACAGGTTTAGCAACGTCTGGGAGACTCTGTCCGAACGAGAAGGAAAAGCCATTACAAAAGATGAACGGCATACAGTGAGAAATAAAAAACGTATCTTTCAGCACTTTTGGAGAAGCACGTTTCAAAAAAGGCTCCGCTTTTCATCTCAAAGTATCAATAAGACAAGGATGAGGTTCCGCCCTCTACGAAATCAATGTAGATTTTCCCTAATACCAGCCCTTATTAACACAGTAAAACTGCTGAATGCCAAGGTTAGGCGTAGAGTGGTAATCTATTTTGTAATAGGCTGTTCTGGTGTTCAGCGGTTAAACCCGGGGCTTAGGACAGGAGGCACACTGAGAAGCCAGGTAGCCCAACTGGAGAGCAACATAAGCAGGGGGAGTCTCGGCTAAATCCCTGCTAGATTTCCCACAGGCTTT
>NC_137911.1:9198524-9408524 GCF_963457725.1 Sprattus sprattus
AAGTGGCCTTGCAGTAATCTGCACACACCACTGGACCATGCAGCTCACATTAGTGCACGCTGAGCTACCCGTTTTACGCCTGACACCTCGCAAAAACAAGCATGGCTCCCCCCCCCCCTCTCTCTCCTCTCTCTCACACACACACACAAAACATGATCAGATACACACACACAAAGTCATGAACACCCCCCCCCCCCCTCTCTCTTTCTCTCTCACACACACACACACACACACACACACACACACACACACACACACACACACACACCACCCAGCCCTCTGTAGGGCAATTAACAGGAATCATTTTCAGGCGGAGGAGCAGAGGCATGATGCGGAACAAAGAGGAAGAAGCCTTGTTGTTGTTGTTTTTTTTTGTTCTTCCATTTCGCGGTTCCGTACCTCAAGGTGCCGTTGCGGTCCCCAGTGGCCAGGTGCTGGCCATCCGGGCTGACGCACATGGTCCTGATGCCCGTGCGGTTCTCGGACGTCTGTGGGTCGGCCTTCTCTGTGTTGCCGTCGGTGCAGTCGGGGTCCACCAGCGCAGAAGTGCTGTTGTCCATGTAGATGACCTTCTGCAGGTCCTACAACCACAACAACACAAACAGCAGTTCACATGGATATCCTAAATGAGGAAAAATCTCCTCAATGAAAAGCAACCCTAATTCAGTAGTAACAGCTCATAGATGCATTTCACATTAGACCAGTCAATATGAAAAAGCAAAATAGGTTCCTGTTTTTCAGTGGCCTTTTCAAATGACAGTGTAACAAGCACAGCTCTATGGGAGGAAAGAAATACGGTCTAAATTGCTACAGCTTCCAATTTAGTTTCGCTAAATAAGGTGTGCTGTAAGACCAGGGGGAAATCTGCGTGAGAGGAGGACTACATCTTCAGTCTTCCACAGGTGTGAAAGTAAGGCGGGGGAGAGAGAGAGCGCTAAAAGCTCTGAGGTGAGAATGGTGTCAGTGGAATCCATACGGTGCACCTGCTCAAGCAGTTCAAGGGAAAGTGTCTGTCCATGTAGAAAACTCTAACGCAGTCTATTGACGGCTTATGGATTGGGTGGAGAATGCCTAGTATAGAGCCAATCTGCGTGGGTTTTTTTTTAGGGGAAAGTCACTTTCCAAGGTGCCCTTTTGGACTGAGAGAAAAACATCAATAGCCCTCTGTAGATCATGTGACTGAAGTAGGAACTGAAGTCCTCTCAAATTCTTTGAAAAGACACAGCAAAAAACAATACCAGCCTCATACCAACTTTAAACCATGTTTTAATAATGACCACATGCCTATTCTTTTGACCTCCAGAATCAGAACTTGGTTACTTATAGACTACTTGAAACAGACCAGGAATGATGGAAAAAAAAAACATCAGAGGTGACCCATCTGGGATCAAGAACCACCCCAGCCTCTTAGTTAAAACAGAGCTCTAGAATCATGGCTACCTCCCTCAGCCAACTCGCAGGCAGCAGGCGGTTAAGTGGTTAAGGTCCTACATGTTTCATTCTGACCACATAACATAACTAGGTTTTTGACCTGCAGAACCAGGAACAGGTTGGATAGAACTGGAAGGATAGAAAAAGTCCAACCGGACGTTGACTGTCCAGCATAAAGAACTACCTCACATTTAAGTGCAGATCTACAGATCATGGTGACCTCCTTCAGCCTAGTATGAATGTGCCTGACACTAGGCAGCAGGCTGTTAGATGTGCCTGACACTAGGCATCAGGTGAGGGCAGCAGGCGGTTAGATGTGCCTGACACTAGGCATCAGGTGAGGGCAGCAGGCTGTTAGATGTGCCTGACACTAGGCATCAGGTGAGGGCAGCAGGCGGTTAGATGTGCCTGACACTAGGCATCAGGTGAGGGCAGCAGGCGGTTAGATGTGTCTGACACTAGGCATCAGGTGAGGGCAGCAGGCGGTTAGACAGGCAGGTCTTCCCTCACTCACGTTGCTGATGACATTGCGGCTTAGGCTGGCGTTGTGTGCATCCGTGTTCCACAGGCGGACGGTGTTGTCTGAGGAGCAGGTGAGGAAGGAGCCGAGGGGCAAACATGGCTGCTCCCCTTCTCTGGTCTCTGGATACATCTGAGGACGCATAATATAAACTTTAATGAACTTTCACGCCAGTACTCCCCAGCTCCGCTCCAATAGGATCTATTATTTATCATTAAATGTAGGTCATATGTGGAGACCAAGTGTGGCCAAGTTGGGGGAAACAGGGCAAGTCTACGGACCCAGTGACATGTATAAAATATCATCTCTAGGCCAAGTAACTAGGATAACTCTACCTGAAACCCGCTCTGCATGAGTAACACAACTTCATCATAAACATGTCCTGAACATGTCATAGCAGTTACCACGTTCCATCATCATGGCATATAATGGTGTATAATAAATATTATTGGCTATGCTTATGACAGTTTTTCAGATCAGTTAATTAGCACAGATCATTTATGGCATCTAAACTTCGAAAGGCTGTCAAAACCATTACATATAATGGCAATATAACACTGCAATGACACCAATAACTGCTTGCTACAGTAACTAATGACAGTTTACAGTGATTACTGGATCTTGCATGTGTTGTCAATTAACCTTGTGTCCATCAGTGACATAAATATGTCATTCATTCTCTCCCTTACACTCTAAATCTCCACACACACACACACACACACACACACACACACACACACACACACACACACACACACACACACACACACACACACACACACACACACACACACACACACACACACACACACACACACACACACACACACACACACACACACACACACACACACACACACACACAGGTCTCCCACCTCCAGTACAGCAGCTTTAAAATGTCTCACCAGACCTGAAGGTATCTTGGCCCCTGTACGCCCCATAAAATCAGTACCTGCCCCCCTTACACACATTAGCATGCCCTACCTCCACGCTCCACACGCAGGCCGAGTGGTAGAGGGCCGAGTAGACCTTCCCCACCTTCCGGAGGTCCCTCACGTCCCACACATACAGGCTGTGGTCGTTGTACACGCACGACAGCCAGCGGTTCGTCGGGTCATACGACACGGCCACCGTGTCTGGGTACCGTGCGTCTGTCTTGTAGTTGAAGAGGTGGCTGATGGGAAAATGAAAACAGGAGAGACTGAAATGTGGCGCATTTAAAGATTTCATCCTCTCTTGTTTATCCTCTTTGTATTGACTCAATAACTAATAATTAACTTAAAAATGTTGAATGCATATTTCCAATAAATCTAGCACAGTCCAATGTTTCCTTAAAGGACAGTGTTGTACCATAACACAGTGCTGGTGTCTAATGTTGTAACTAAGACAAGAGCAGTTAAATGAGAAGACCGTAACAATGGCAACAGTTTCTTAGTGACTAGCTGCACAGCAGCACTGGCGGCTCAGCTGGCCTGCAACTGCAGATGGAATGTTCCGGTGGGACATAAAAAATCCCTCTGCAGCTGAGAAGCTTGACCATGCCGTGTCAAACTACACGCCCCTAACTTGACACACACACACACACACACACACACACACACACACACACACACACACACACACCTGTACACACAAGCACGCAGAGTGACAAAAAGGCCTGCACTAACTCACGCACACTCACTTGCTCACTCATGCACACCCACACCAACACCCAAACACACACACGGAAAACAGAAGAGCAGAAAAAAAATCCCAACCAAACTCTCTACATATTTATGAGCAGAGCTTGCATGCTCCTGTCAAGCAGACATTTTCTGAAGGGCCTCTAGAGGACAAACAAGCCCACAGATGGACCTGTACACAGCATATGTCCAGGCTGGAGACGAATACACAAACATACAACCCAAATACGTTTACAAAAGGGGGGGAGGGACAGAGAGAGAGAGAGAGAGAGAGAGAGAGAGAGAGGGATTGAGGAAATTGCTTTTCTTTCCTGAGATGGCTCTGAAAAGCTTTTTGCATATGCATGGCATTAGATGTGAGCTGGATACCATACCAAGCTACGCCAGTCTGGACTGCTGCCTCAGCACTGACCAGATACACAAGCTGCTCTGGGCTACAATGGAGCCGTTCGTCATACCCCGCGTATGATCTCAGTGACATTTTCAGTGGATAGCCACAACATTGATAAAAGGCCTTAATTCCCGCTGCCACGTACACAATGCAGTGGATTGGATTTCTTGCTATATCCGACAGCACTGTGCATACCGTGCACTGTGAAATACAATGAAAAGCATGTAATCACCACAGTCTTTTTGTGCTCTGTGAAACCTGCAGACCTTTGGACTTCCAAACACTGGATATTTTATAACAATATAGTCCTCAGACCACAGGCACTTGAGTAGAGTATGTTCCATGAGGCCCTCCAAAAGGACCTAGACAGGATCTAGCTGTTTGTACGTAAACTATGTCTTTGTTTTCACCATGAGTCAGCTGACGAATGTAGTAAGGCCAGTTCCACCGGACTTATCTTTCATCACTGGTAACGGCACAGAACCATGACAGACATCAGTTCCTTTCGTCCATCGGCACTGTTCTATTCATTTACCTTGGGAACACACTGTGCAAATGTGTGAGTGTGTGTGTGTTGTTTGATGTGTCGTGCATACGGGCCTCACCTGGCCTCCACCACGGTGGCGATGTCTGTCCCCAGGCTGTGGGGCCGGGGCAGTGTGCATATGAAGTGCAGGTTGATGGGGCTGAAGGCCCTCACTGTGCCATCAGCACAGCCACAGAAGATCAGGTCCTCCGTCACAGACAGAGAGGTGGCCATGGTGGTCTGGAAAGAAAGAGAGAGAGAGACAGAGAGAGAGAGGGAGAGGGAGAGAGACAGAAAGAGACGGAGAGAGAAAGAGAGAGAAAGGAATGAGTATCAATCCACTGAGCTTAATGCTGTGGATCGTGTGCCCCAGTGAGAGGGAGATGAGCTCATGAGATTGAGATGTGTATCCAGAGCCACAGGTCTACAGGCCCTCTCCCTCCCCACCAAGGACCCACTGGCGCTTTAATAAAACCTCCCCTCTACTAAGTGAGAATAAACTGGAGGAAAAAAACAGCTTGTAAAGTGGAGAATGGTTTAATGCAGTGATGACTGGTTCATGTGCAAGGGTGGCGGTGGTGAGCGCAGTGGGATTTTTGTGCTTTAGGCAGTGATCTGAAATTCTGTCCCAGCTTCCAGGAGAAAGGAGAGAGTGAGATTTCGTTTCATGAGCTCTTTTGAGATCAAGGGGACCGGCTCTTGGTGCCTCTGCGCGGGTGCCATTTTATCCATGCAAGAATGTCAGAGTGTCACATGCTTTCATTTCTCTCCTTCTCCTCCGGACCCCTTAGCCGTTTGCGATCAAAAACTAATTTTTGAACATCACGGGTCAACGCACAGGGGCCCCTTGAAGATGTAAGAGCGACTTCATTTAAGATGAGCGTTTGCCACTCATTGAATAGTTATTTAATCCAATTAACCCAGAGACTCAATCTTTATGCACAAAGTCAGCAATAAACATGGAGGGAATATTTATGATGGGTAGGAATCAATTTTGGGTCAGGTTATTATTTTTTTTGTCCTTCTTGTTGATGATCAAATCATGGAATGGAATGCCATGCTCTTGTAGCCAATGAAGCGTAAGACAGAGAGGACATTGTCTCCCCCTCCTTTTTTTTCTCCGCTCCATCTTTCTCTCTCTTTCCCCGTCTCGTTCACTCCAATGTAGCCAGGCAGCGGTGGGCTTCCACAAAGACTGGACTGTGAGAGGGTGCCCACCTGCTCTGACTGCGACCCAGTTTGACTATTAGCGCACGGGTGCAGCCACCCTATCTGCTATCTAGATTGGATCTGTGCTCTGGATCCGGGCTGTGTTTTTGGGGGGGTGGATGGGGGGATGTTGAGTTCACCCCGAGGTCATTCAAATCTCACTAAACGTCAGCGGGAGTCATGCACTCTCCTCATGCCTGGAGGGAAAAACAGGCCCATTACATCTATGTTGGCCCTTTTCACTCTGAATAGCCATCTAAAAGGTTCTCAGTTTGCACGTAGACCCAAAAAATGGAACCAGGTTCTGTGGGTATGAATAAATCATCACCATCACCGTCCAACAGATGCAAGGTTAACCTCAGTGTGGTCCTCTGTTCTCACAGCTCAGCAGAAAACAAAAGTTAGGCGCAGATGAAGCCACCACAAGAACGGACTCCAAAATGCCACCGTCCGGTGGGAAACCACCACGCACTGGATGAAGTGTGAAGACGAAGTGATTGACGAAGAGTGAGAGGGGACTGTAATGAGGAAATGCATTAGTCTACAATGATTAGCATAACGATGACCTCCGACATCAAGCACCCGATGGAATGGACAGCTGGGCGTGATTGACAGTGGTGCTCTAGGGTCCCCAGCCAATGAACAGTGGCACTGACAGGAGAGTTTGAGGGGGGTGGGGCTTTAAGATGTGACACTGAGGCGACAACTGCAGCACAGATAAGCGACTTACTGTGATACTGTCGTTTTTCTGGACAGTGTGTAAGGAGAGAAGAAGCACAACACACTAATATTAGACAGCGGCATGGGAAGATTAACACGTGCTCAGCTTCACACACACACATACAGACAGACACACACACACACACACACACACACACACACACACACACACACACACACACACAGACACACACACACAAACACACACACACACAGACACTCACACAGACACTCACACACACACACACACTCACACAGACACACACACACACTCACACAGACACACACACAGACACTCACAAACACACACACACACAGACACTCACACAGACACTCACACACACACACACACACACTCACACAGACACACACACACACTCACACAGACACACAGACACACAGACACACACAGACACACACTCACACAGACACACACACACACTCACACAGACACACAGACACACACAGACACACACACAGACAGACACACACAGACACACACTGGCTAAAAATGACACACACACACAGCAGGGCCTCCCCTCACGAGAGAGACAGCTGGGATTTGGGAATGACAAACATTTAGCCGACGAAGCCCATGAGAGGAGTTGGAGGTACTGCATCAGACCTCCATTAGGCCATACACCTTAATGACGCACACCCTGGGATCAAAACACTCATCGCTGTGCCGTCTGCTGAACCTTAGGAACCATTTATTTCCAAAGGGAACACATTTTGTAACAGAATATCTGGTGAAGCAGACTTAGGGTATCAGGATCCTCCTATACACAATCCAACTCAGGCCACTCCTTCACTGGGGGCAGAGCCTTTAAGCTGTGCCGCTCAACCTCAGCAAGCTCTTAATCCTGAGAGGAAAACAACACTAACAGGCTATAGCTGTTCAGGTACATGAGTCAGCTTTGGAGTAGTCAATGAATTGCCTCTGACTGGTATGTTTGTTGCTAATCGAGGGGCTAGTCTCTGCCCACTTGAGTGTAGTTTATCTAGGGCAAGGCATGGCTGGTCTCCACATTTGTCCACGGATGAATGGATGAGGCCAAACTCACCCGCAGCTCCACCCACTTGTCCAGCAGACGCTTGTCGTTGAACTCGCACAGCAGGCCCGAGGTGGTGATGCAGAAGGTGCTGTCGGCCTTGCGGCCCTTCCCACACGCCACGTCGCTGAAGAAGTTGTTGCGCAGCTCGCCCAGCAGACCGGAGCGGCCCAGCAGGGGCACGGTGGCGTTCACCTGAGGGCAGATTGGGATGGGGGCACTTTCAGTAAACACTCGCGACACACTCGCCACTCGTAACAAAATCAATCCAAAAACACGCCCTTCACAATCGCATCAGGAAGCAAAGTAGTATGCAACTGTGAATGTTATTCAATGAATTAATCGGATGCAAAAAACTAAGACTTAAAATATAATCTGTGAAAAAAATCATTACTCAAATGCATTACTTGACTTAAAGCAGCTTGCAATTGCAGAAAGGAGGTAACCTGTAATGCTGCTTTGAGTTGGGATGCCTCTTGGGAAAAAGGCAGTCAAATTCTGAGGAATAAGCCCATCTAGAATCAAGGATCTTTCATTTGCGCTCAAAACATGGAGAAAACTCCATGCCGAGTCAGTATTTTTGGTGTGGAATACCGTATTAAGCATTCTGGTTTCTCAGCGAAAATGAGATGCCAATAACGCTGGAATCATCTACACTGCAGTGAGCCGAGCTGACATGAGGGTGTCGGGGTGGTAGAACTTTTGATCATTTGCATTATACATCTCATGTGCACTTTCGCCTGACTCTTCCCTGACCGACATTGAACTGAACCCGCCACTGGCTCAGCATGTTTCTCCACCGCATTGAAACCCCACAGGACCAAGGCTCTGGGATCAATAAAGACCCGAAACGGACTTTCCCACACGAGCAAGAGAAACGTGGTTTGTGGTCAGAGGATTTGGGGTGCAGAGGTCGAGGGGAAAGTGTTCTTTTGGCAAACAGACCTTGGAGGACTTGGTGTGATCCAGGTACCAGAACTTGACGTGTCGGTTCCCTGCCGTGACGAAGTAAGAGCTGCATTCAGAGAAGGACACGGCCGTCACTTTGCTGGACACCTTGTTGGAAGCCACCACAACGTTTTTCTGGAAGGATAAGTGTGTTGGACAGGGACACAGGGAGAGGGACAAGGGCAGAAATTAGTTTTGGCATTTGTGTAATCAGCATTTCCTGTGTGGAAATGAAAAAAGGAAACAAGCTCAGAATAGACCCTCAATAGATGAAAGAGATCTGTCAAGGAGGTAGACTTGGTAGTTCTTTAGTATTTAACCAGAGCAGTGTACACATTTATTAAACTGGCACTCTTTGTACAAAATATATTTGTCATTCAAAACAAAAAAAATCTGCGAAGCTGGGCCCTACACTTACATATAAATGTATTTATTTAGCACACACTTTTATCCACTGTGACTAACAGTATTGCACAGATACACATGTTCATCAGTATGTGTGCTCTCTGGGGATGGACCCTATGACCTATGAACTATGATCTAGGTAGCCCTTTCCTCTACCAGACATAGCTCTATGAGGAGGAGCTTTAGTCACCTTCCAGGCCCAGACGTTGATGATCATGTCGTGCTGGTAGCCCACGCTGATGATGTACTTGCTGTTGGGGGAGAAGGCCACGCAGGAGATTCCATACTTGTGCTCCTGGAGCTCCGCCACCTGTGTCCGCTCCGCCACCTCCCACACCCGCACCGCCGGCATGTGCCCACTCTGGACCGGAGAACCGAGGGGAACACAGAACCAGAGACGGAGGGAGAGTGAATTTAGTGAATACGTCAAAGGTATGGGATTTCGAAATTCCATAACTTTTCCAGGATTTACATGCCTGTGGGAACTCTAAAATGTTTTGTGTATTTACATTAGTGCCTTGGATTGGTGCTGTATATTGACATTATGTATTCCATAACAACTATGCATTTCAATCTCATTTTCAATTAACAAATCAGAGTGTGTGTGAGAGGTGGAGAAAGGTGAAGGAAGAGAAAGAAAGAGAGAGAGGGAGAGAGAGAAAAAAAATAAAGAAAATAGTATAGGCATGTGAGAGACAGAGACATTGAGGCAAAGGCAGACATGCATACTGAAAGATGAGTAATACGTTTAATCTATGCAAAGCAAGAAGTGGAGATATTCAAACTGCTTAGTACGGAGACACACATCATCATACCCACAGAGACACACTGAGACAACCGTGCTGACTTTACACAACACTGCACTCCAGCCACCTCCAACACGTGGCGGTTTGATTAGAGCCTTTATCTCCCTTACGCAACACGATCGAGCACTGAAGATCATGGGTGACAAAATGGGGACGGGCGAGGATTTAGCGCCGAACATCAGCGACCAGGCCACAGGGTCCTTTAACTGTTTTGACGCAGGTGGGTTTAGAAAGCCCCCAGTGTATCTATAAACCTCCCGCTACAATGATAACTCTTCAGCGGCTATCTCAGCACTTAAGTCAGCCGTGACGGCACCAGACAGCCATGAAAAGACTCTCATGCGCAGGGCTGTTGTTTTCACCGGGGGTTTATAAATATTGGGCTGGGGTTGTGTTTGAGAGGGAGCTCGCTCAAGCAAAGCAGAGCAGAGAGGAGCAGGGCCACAGGCGAACTTGAAGTTGGCAGTGACGGGGGACGAGGTGTCATGGTGCACTCCGGGGGCAGCGGGCCTAATAAGAAACAAACAGAGGCGGTGGAAACAGGCAGCAGCTGCTGATCCTCTAAGCTGACGGGGTTTACAGACGGAGGCTGGGGCTGGCGGGGAAAGGGCTCCCCGTGTAGGAGTCTAAGAGAAGGGGGAGGAGGGGTGGCATAGGGGTAGAAGCCACCCGCTGGGTCCCTTCTGCCCAAATCTCACTCGCTCGCTCGCTCCCTCTCTTCTTTTCTTCAACTCTCTTCTCCTTTATCAATTCTCTTTTCAGCTCCCCGTCTTTGCGTGTCACCAGAACCAGCCTGTGCCCTTTTCTGTCTGAGACGGCCTTACAAATCTTTTGCTTTCTACCTCCTTTCACCCCTTCTCTTCTTCTCACTCTCACTCTCTCACTCTCACTCTCTCTCTCCAACCTCCTCTCGTTTCTCGCCTCCGTTCACCTCTCCCTGACAGCAGGCTGGAGAGTCTGTGTGTAGGCTGGCACTGTGCCCCCCCCTCCCCGCGCGCAACCATGGCAACAGCGGTACGCACACACGCTCACACTTCGCATTCGCACACTTGACTAATATGCTAACACCAAATGGAAAGGATTAGCCTGCCTCTCTTGATGGGAGACACCGCCAGCAAGAAGGGGTTGAGTGCGATCCACGCGAAGGAAGCGAAAGACAGAGTGACAGAGAGGACGAGTGCACATCCCCCCCACCACGGCAATTACAGGGCTTTGCTATCGAGCTCAATCAAAATACCCCTCAAATGTGTAACGACAGACACAGCTAGAGGTGCAGGTGACACCATGGAGTACCAGTTTCCTCACGGCACACAGAATTTGCAATTTAATCTGTTGTTTTGTGCTGGATTACAAAAACACTTTCAACACAGCGCTGATGGGATTACAGAGGCGTGGCATCTGAAATATATCTGAATTACAGATGCGGGTAGACATCGCAGTTGGTTGCTAAAAAAAATCTTTGCTAATAGACTGGAAAGCAGCCATACTGTTCTAGAATCAGGGCTTTGGTGTTAGTGCTCTTTTATGTTACACCAACCAGATGCTTTTACAACGAGATTGGAGATTGCAAATGGGGGATTCACCACAACAGCACTCTAGCAGTGACTATTATGCAAACTATTATGGAGGCAAACTGCACACTTCTTACAGAATGATGTTTGCTTTCTTTTCACCCACTGTACAGACTCAGACCCCAGATCCTGTCACAGCAGGAGCGCACACAACCAGCTGAGCCGAGGCACATGAGCGATGTTTACTGTATGTGAGCACTGCCTTCTAAATGTAATATGGTGAATGCTAAACGCTAAAGGCTCAAGGCTAGGCTCGCTTTCCAACACTTCACATAACACGTCAGACTGAAGGTCTTGGGGGCTCACCTCTCCAGTGACCACATACTTCCCATCCGGAGAAAAGGACACAGTGGTGATGGTTTTCCTGTGAGGAGAAAGAGAGAGAGAGAGAAAGAGACAGGAGACAGAGAGAGAAAGAGAGGGGGGAGGAAGAGGAAGTATTGAGAGTGCTGCTGAAGTGAATGCATCCTGGCCTCCCTCCACCAGCTTCCTGTCTGCTCCACAATGACAATGGGCTGCACTCCAATCCAGCGTGACCTATAAATGCGCTCGCTCGCGTACAGGAAAAGACCCCTTCTGTATTCTAAGAGACTTCTGCGTAGCAGAAACCCCTAAACATATACAGTTCAGTGTACGGCCATTAGTCATTTAAGTGACCTGTGCACTGGAGATGTTCCCTAAGGAGCGTCCCCACGACACAGTCAGCTTTAGTCAGCACGGATCATTCTGTGTCAGAGAAACATGTCCTGGCTTGTGGTATGTCAACAGGTTCGGCCTTGCTTAAAGGCCGCCAACGATAATACGAAAAGTAAACAAGCTCAACTCAAGGCTGTTTGTTCCTGACTGTTCTGGCCTGTTAAAAGGAACCTTGCGAAAATCTCATAATCACCACTTTGTAACTCAAGCTAAGTGGTTAGTTTTCCACTCAGATGTGGGTCTGCTAAAACTACCTATTTGCATTTCCCTACAGTGGAGAACAGGCATATCTAACAGACAGATCTAACTCCTGTATGCTTCTATGCATTTAAATAAGCCCTACAGTTTCCTGAACCATCTCTACGCCTTCACATGGGTATCAGAGATCCCAATTAGCCTAGGCTAACCCTAGCAGTTGTCAAACAGGTGGTCCAGGTCCAGTGGCTTCTGCAGCTGAGGAGCACAGAGTCTAGGCTAGGGGGCAGCTGCGGCTTGGCTTTGAGGTCGGGGGCTGGCAGCCTCCATAATCATGGAGCTCTTTGGTGTTCGATTAAAAGGGGGTGATAATGACCAGGCTGACCGGCCTGTGTCAATTATGCAGCCAGCTGAGGACCAAACGGGCAGGGCATCATATGGCAACGAACTAACAGGGTTAAATATAACAGAAGCATTAGAATAGCAAGTTGGTATGAAAGACAATGCTAGATTAAGAGGCAATATATATAGGGTGACTGTCTTACATATGAGGTAGGCATTGCATTCATTGCAAATCATCCAAGGCACTTGTGCAGTTACTGTATATGTTTGGGATAAACCATTAGGTTATTAATAGTATTTCTCATGTGGCTTATTGTCCATTGCCTCCAGGAGATGGAGAGAAACTGAAGTCATACCTGAAGCTGTTGACAATGTGATGCTGCTTGTTCTTTTTGGGGTTCAACAACACCACGACACATCTGAGAGAGAGAGAGAGAGAGAGAAAGGGTGAGATGCAGTTAGACATTTTGCTCAGAACAGATAAAGCACGTTTTTTAATGTGGAGTAATATTTCACTGGGTAGGTAACACAATAACTGACAACAGCAGGAGAAAATACAGCAAGCAATATCCGCCGCAGCTTCAGCGGCTACCACTGTTATTATCATAACTGACAGACGGGCCGTTAGACTGAGTGATTCTCAAGAGCCTCCCAGTGATCCAGCCATTTCCATGCAGGCTGCCCCATGTGGGTAAGCGTGTGTGTGACTCCCTTACTGAGAAAGACTCTGTGTGTGCCTTTGCCTGTGTGTGTGTGTGTGTGTGTGTGCCTGTGCCTGTGTGTCTGTGCCTGTGTGTGCCTGTGCCTGTGTCTGTGTGTGTGTCTGCCTGTGTCTGTGTGTCTGTGTGTCTAGGTGTGTCTGTGTCTGTGTGTGTCTGTGTGTGTGTGTGCCTGTGCCTGTGTGTCTGTGCCTGTGTGTGCCTGTGCCTGTGTCTGTGTGTGTGTCTGCCTGTGTCTGTGTGTCTGTGTGTCTAGGTGTGTCTGTGTCTGTGTGTGTCTGTGTGTGTCTGTGTGTGCCTGTGTGTGTGTGTGTGTGTGCCTGTGTCTGTGTGTGCCTGTGTCTGTGTGTGTGTCTGTGTGTGTCTGTGTGTGTCTAGGTGTGTCTAGGTGTGTCTGTGCCTGTGTGTGTGTCTGTGTGTGCCTGTGTCTGTGTGTGTCCTTTCCTTTGTTTCATCTCCTAACAGGGGAAAATCTCCACAATCCCCTGAAAGGGCCATAAACATGCTGGGGCTTTCATCATGTGGAATGGCCCTGAGTGTGGTGCACGCCGTGTCATTAAAGGCCAGCACTGAAACCGGTGGGGGGGGGGGGGGGGGGGGTGGTGGTCTGAGCTTTCATGCTGAAAACAGCACCCTCTCCTTGAGTGAAAATGGTCTTTCATTTGTTTTTCAATCGGTATATCACCTGTCTTAAGGTTTTGTTTTGATGTTGATGAAGATGTTGTTTCATTCACAACTGACTGTGGAGAAAACATAATGACACAGCCTGCACCCACAGGAGGGGGAAGAACTCTGAGATACCTTCAATGTTTCTCTTTCACTACAAGCATTGGAACTCAGCTTCGCTCAGAAAATAACCCCTGTTGAAGGGTGAAGGTTTGCAGTGTGTGTGTGTGTGTCTGTGTGTGTGTGTGTGTGTGTGTGTGTGTGTGTGATGTAAGAAGATTGAGATGTGCAGATTGAGAGGAAGATCTAAAAGTCATGCAAGAGCTGTAGTTTCTTCAAACTCACCAAATTCAAATGCACCCTTTGACACACAAACAAAGCGAGACAGAGAGTCTTGTAGACACCCACCCACCACTCAGACTTCCTGGGCCTTAGCTATACGAATTTTGGCCTCGGATGCTGGCTAAGGGCCATCTGTCGGGCTTGTCAGTAAACATGGCGAGACAAAGCTCTGGAGCCTTCAGCTCACACTTTACGGTGGGTGTCACTTCCACATCCATCTGAGGCCCAATCCCAGGCCCGGGAGCTTCGTAAGCCCACAATGCAACGCTGTTCCATCTCCATGCCCACAAGCAGCAGAGAAAGAGGCGTCTCCTCTCTGAATCAGCCCTGATGCTCCCACTGTGTCGTGTTTCACAAGCCTGACTGCAACAAAGCGGTGGCCCCAAGGGTGGGGGGAGTTGGGGACTGGGTTCTCACATATCAATAAGACATTTCTCAGCGAGCCCAGAACTGAACTGCAAATCCAGACCCGTCCTGTCGTTCGATGGTACAGAGACGTATGACCGAGGTCAACCTGGGAAAGTAATGAGGAAGAGCAGGGCCAGGTCCATTGACAGGCCATAATGCCATGATTGGCTTGAGTAGTGGCAGGTATTTATAGAGGCCGCTGAGAGGATTGGCAGCACCCAGATCAATAGGAGGAGGAGGAGGAGGACGGGATGGATGTGGCTCTGAGGGCGCCAAATTAATGACCACACCTCTTCTGAGGTACAGGATTGTGTGTGCCTGCGTGCCTGTGTGTGTGTGTGTGTGTGTGTGTGTGTGTGTGTGTGTGTGTGTGTGTGTGTGTGTGTGTGTGTGTGCCTGTGTGT
Organism: Sprattus sprattus; assembly: GCF_963457725.1. NCBI lineage: Eukaryota > Metazoa > Chordata > Actinopteri > Clupeiformes > Clupeidae > Sprattus > Sprattus sprattus. Next base: position 9,213,558 of record NC_137911.1, read on the forward strand.
GTCTGGAATGTTCTTACACAGTCTTAGTTCTTACACAGAGTTCCAGTATGTCTACAAAGAGTGCAAAGTGCGAAACAAAGAAAAATATACACCAAGAACAAATACATACACTAAGAAAGAAAGAAAGAAAGAAAGAAGTAAAGAAAGACAAAGACATAAGGAGAAAGAAACAAAGAACGACAGAAAGGAACAAAGACTGAATGAAAGCCAGAAAGGCAAACTCAAGCCCAGCCATCCATCTCCTCCTCCTCACATCAGTTGCCCCATGCAGGGTAAATGCAGTGCAGGGGTGCAGCTGGTGGACCTAGCCCCGGTCTGTTTGGAGGTTTTATTGAGCGGGCTCGTCTTTCACCCCGACGGGAGAGGAATCGGGGCAGTATGCAGCAAACTCATCTGAGCCCAGACAGATTATCGATAAAATTCCTCCTTTCAAAACAGACACACTGAGATACCCTGCCTCCAGGCTGCGGGGGTGTTTGAAAATGAGCAAAACCTAAAGACCCCCCCCATTCTTCTTCAGTTGCGAAGTTATAACATCTATGTCAGGGAGATAGAGAAATGGGGGGGGGGGTGGGTTCCCTTTCCTCTTCCCTCCTGGGTTGATCTGCAATGCCCAATCTCTCTCTCTCTCTCTCTCCCTCCACCCAGGAGAGTCTGAAGAAAGATGTCTCCTTGAAGAGGGTGAAATGGGGGGGGGGGGGGGGGTGTGAAGCATTGCCACAGGGCATTTTCAGACTAAGATGCATCTAAATGAAGCCTGTGCTCAGCCGCACCACAGTAGACTACAGAGATACTGTACACGGAAACATGCCCATAAGGAAAGATGGCTCCAATGAACATATATGTGTACGTCTGTCTGCGTCTATTTTATTTTGATCCTTCTGTTGTCATCATTGTAGATGTCTTCCTATAATTGTAAATGAGAGTAGACATATGGCTTCATGTAGGTCAATCCTCTGAATATAATGCATGGCAGTTCTATGTTGAAACCATTGAAACCAGTATTCATAACCTGTACACGGTCTTAAGCCCAAAGTGCACAGATGATGTGCATTCATTACTTCTATGGTAGCATAAGCTGACCTACTTACAGTGGGAAGCTAGAACAGAATGTCCATGCTACAGAAACAACCCAATTCTATGGTCCTTACAATACTTATTTATTCTGATCATTGGTCATCTCAAGCAGCTCTTAGCACACACACACACACACACACACACACACACACACCCACACACACACACACACACACACACACACACACACACACACACACACACACACACACACAAACCCTGTGTGTTTACTGTCCTGGGTGTGATGTGTGCACTCCAAACAATTAGTCTGTTTACTTGCAAAATACACAAGCATTTCTTCACAGGTCTGTGTTTGCTCAAAGAAGCTGTCTCTTTGTGTGAGACATTACTAGGAAGGGAAAGGTGCTCATTAGTGGGAAGGTTTCCACCCTTCCAGAGGGTTTTGTTAGTATAAAACTAAGACAAGTTAAGAAAGAATCAGTTCTTCATTTAGATCCTATAGAAAGACAGAAGAGGGCGTAAATCATAATCCTAGTTTAATTTCCCATGTGGAGCTCAAACACAGATGAATTGTGGGCTAATTGACTTTAGACAAAACTGTCTGCGACTTAAGCGTATGCAAATCTTACATGGATAAATATTTAACCTATTTGAATTAAAACTGCATGACATTTGCATTTTTACGACCTAAAGTTTTTGCACTCTGTGACAGAATTAATATAAAACACCTCAGCACGTTTACTACACAGAAAAGAATATATATTAAAAAAAAACAGAAGAAACCCATTTTTTTTGTACAGTAAGGACTGTGCTGTACAGATGCTAGCCTCAGTTCATGCCTCCTCCCTCGTGGTCTTTACAGGGCACAGTGCAGCTCCAGGGGATCTAGGCCAGTCTTGGCCCTCTCACCCCTCTATAGTGGACAGATTATTATCAGGCTGAGCCGGGACAATGGCGGTCCTCTGCCAACCGCGCTGATTCAGTGGATGGAAGAGGAGCGCTGCGCTAACGCTACAGAGCTCCAGTCAAGCGTGGCAAACTGTTGACTGCGCCGCACAAATGAGGGGCATGGCTGAGGGTCCAGGCTCGGACTCTATTTAGACAATCAATCTCTCTCTCTCCCTCCCTCCATCCCTCCCTTTCTTCCTCCCTCTCTCTTCACACACACACACACACACACACATATATATATATTTGTACATAAATACACGCTCAGATAATCTTGTTTTTATAACTTAGCAGTAATAAGAAACAGGCTCCCCGGGGCAGGCTGTACAAACAGACCTACTGTGCAGAAGTCATGGAGCACAGTGTGAAGAAAAAGGGGCGTGAGACTCAAATTCATTCTGCATTCTTCTGATGTAATGGTTTCTCGTTTCTTCCCTGCAGATGTCCTGCAGCCGTCAATTATTTGGACAGCGCAGGTCAAAGTGGACGCGTAGAGTACCTCCGAAGATAAGGCTTCGGCGCCCTGGCATTCTTGCAGAGCATGAAAGGCCATGCAGATGTGGTCAAACAGCTCCAGGAAACAGCGAAGGCAGCTGTTGTTTTTAAGAGTAAATATATGAGTCATTTTTGGTCACAACTAGCCTGAAGGTCAAAAACTGGACAGCCTCGCTCAGCTCAGCTGTGTAACATAACTGGCACAGCTATGCAAACCTAAAGTATAGGTTCACACCAACACCTTTTCAATAAATATTGTGGTTCAACATGTGCTACGATTGTGTGTGTGTGTGTGTGAGCCTGCACCCCACCTACAAACCCAGGCCAGGGAATGTACGAAGTGATGTCTGCTCCATGCTCCACGAGGCTGCCAAAACCCTGACGCTGGCTGCCTTCTCCACACTCTAAACACTAGCAGCCACATCGGTGCTAGGAGCCACACCCGGTGTCCTTCACTCAGAGTAAACCCAATGCGGTCTGGCCTCACCAGCCGAGGCTGCAGCTCCATGTTGAGTCAAACACTTAAGCGCCAAAACTCTGTGCTACAGCCGCCACGCTCACACATGGGGTACAAAAAACACACAACACACACACACAAAGTCTGGTTACCTGGAAACAAAATGAATCTCATCTCCCACCAAGGCATTTAAGGAGGAAGATCAAGGACTAGACTAGAGTATTCCTGCTTGAGATCTCTGTATTATTGAACAGCATGCTCCATTTCTGTACTGGAGGGATGATTCACACACTTAGCCATCTTGCATGCTGTGCGAATGAACAAATACCACAGAAAACAATAATGCTATGACAACGCAGCGGGTCACACGTTTCCCCAGCCTTGCCACAGACCCAGAGGTTCCAACCACTAAGATGACTACAGGAAATAAAGAGACAGACAGAGGTTGAAAGAAAGAAATGAATGGATGAAATTGTGAATGGATTTCTTCTCCAGATAGAGTGCCACAGTCTCATGTCGAGGGGAGTTCAACTGATTCCTACCGACCTTCCTGCTCTTGCTTTGAAAATACAGGGTGGCAGTCAACATGGCGACATCAAAAAATGTGGTAAATATGGCCTGCCCTAATACTACAGGAAATAGACCTGGTAAACAAAAGACAAGGCGTCATCATGTAAGACGAGCAGATGCATTCACGGAGGTGGGGGGGGGGGGGGGGGGTGGGTGCGGGGAGTGGCCGGAGCCCATCTGGTGGGCGCGGGATCAGGCAGAAACAGACAGGTGGTCAGGCCGCCACCCGTGGAAGTAGCTGTGGGGAGGGATATCAGATATCGGATTCCCTCCTGCCCCGGTCTGGCTCTTCAGAGCCCTGGCCTCTGGTGATCCCACATCAGCGGCACCGCACTGACCTCGCTCTGCCAGGGGTAACCCCGTGGAACGAAGCAGAACCTGATGGTGCTTCTCAGCCTCGTAACCACCGCCCCCACCCTGTGCAAAAATATGCAAGCGCGCACACACACACACACACACACACACACACACACACACACACACACACACTGACACACACACACACACACACACACACACACACACACACACTGACACAGATCTGAGGGATTCTGTCTGCATGCGTCTGGCAGTCCAAACACTTGCCAGATACACCCACCAGCCAAGAGGCAAAGGGTCTATCCCCTAAAGCCTCAATCCCCTTGCAGATCGACTGGTTAATGCCGCAGGAAATTGGAGGGAATGTTTTCAGTGTGTTTCTGTGTGTGTATGTGTTTGTGAACATGCATGTGTGTGTGTGTGTGTACGTACGTTAGTGTGTGTGTGTGTGTCTGTGTGTACGTACGTATATATGTGTGTGTTAACATGTGCACATGTATTGAGTGACTGGACACAGACTTTTTCTTAAGAAAAGCATCTGCATCTGGATCCCGGTTTAACTGGGAAAAACAACCTATAACAATTCAGCACTACCATTATAGCATAGGGGCTGTTAAGCAAATGGAAACAGAGGTAGTTCAGCTCAAAGCTGATATTACAAGACCGCCTCCTCCCACTCCTTCTTTCTAGAACCTTGCCTTCGGATGTTCCAACGTTTAAAGTGCACTTTCAAAGCCAGCCCTGTCCACTGTGAGGTAAACATGTTATTCAAGGCATTAGGCACCCCTTGGTGTAAATAAGTGCAATTGTTGCATAATGCAGCGGTGGAGAGCTTGCGTAACGACGTTTAAAATATGCCTTCCTTAACGAGGGCGTAGCAAGGTCACCTCAGTGCGTTTACACTGGTTATCCCTAAACTATGGCCCACCATTAACACAGCACTCAAACTGAGGATGAGGAGCAGTGAGATTGCCCTGTGCGAGGGTCTCCCAGGGGCCAGGCAGCCTATCCAGGTGAGGTGCAGGTGAGTGGCGTGGGGGAGGCTGCTGAGCTGAGGGGTGGTACGTGGTGGTGGTGGTGCTGCTCGTGCCTGGGACCCCCGAATGCTGCAATGCAGCAAAGCGGTAGACCACCCCCCAAAGCGTTTCAATGCGTCCACTCACTGCATTCCCTTGTTCCTTTCTTCCCTCCCTCCCTCTCTCTCCCCCCCCCTCAATGTGTCTCGGTCTCGGACACCCACGCACACCTTTTCTTGTTCTCTGTCTCTCTCTCCCTCACACACACACATACACATACATGTATACTGCATACACACACGTGCCCACAGTCACCTTCCCTCTCTCCCTCCCTCTTTCATTCTTTCACGCCCTCTCCGTCTCTCGCCATAGCTGCAGTGAGGCACTCTCTCCTTGCCAAGCCACACTCTCTCTGTCCTCAGCCATGCTCTCTCCGCACGTAGCGCTACTGACCCACTTTACTGCAGTGCGAGAGAGAGAGGGAGAGAGAGCAAAATAAAGAGATGGAGAAAAAGAGAGGAGGGGGGTGAGTGAGTGAGTGAGTGAGAGAGAGAAAGAGAGTGAGAGAACGGGAGAGAGAGAGAGGAGGGACCCTGACACACATTTTCATGCATGTTTGATTAATACAGTGGGCCATTTATGCAGGCTGCCTGGCACGCACTTCACATTCAGCCTCATCACTGAAGCTCATTCATAATAGAAAAAAAATCCTCCTCTGGCAGTTCAATAACATCACGGCGCACACACCAAGAGGAAGGGGGAGAGAAGAAGAAATGAGCCTACAGGAAAGACAATGGCTGAATTTACCTACAGAATCCATCACCATATCTGAGTGACTCAGAGAGAAAGGAGACAAACATCAAATAAACGGGCACATTAAATCAGCTAACATCATGGAGTGAGTGACTGGTCCAAGAGGCCAACGCGGAGTGAGACAACTTGCAGTCATTTGATAAGGAGATAGTAGCGTTTGGCTCTTTACCTACAGGGCAGGCAAAATGTGGCTGCCAAATAACAAGTGCTTATTATTTACATTCTCTTCATTCGGACAGGCTGGCTTTTCTGGTTCTTCCTGTCTCAGCGGATGAGTGGATGAAGGATGACGCACAATCTCACACAAACATGAACACTCACATATGTGCACACACACATGAACACTCTCACATCACATGTGCACACAAACATGAACCCTCTCACATGTGCACACAAAGCATGCATGATACAAGTATGTTCCGCAAGAGAACCATACCTAATAAGGACATCACTCCACAAATCCCTCGGACAAGCAGCTAAAAACACTGTTGGGAAATATTGAGGGGTTTCTGGAATCAACAATCTGTCATCTTTTTTTATTTCAACTGCAGATCACAACCGGACAAAGCCTGTAAAACTACAACATAACACCCTTATATTGTTATAAAATATGACATGTTTAGACACTGCAGACAAAAATGACGAGGATCTGTAGAGGAGTTAAAGTGAAGAAAAAAACAACAACAGTGATTCCTTGGAGCCTTACTAATAAAGCTACAACAGACCTTGAACTGTACCGAAAGTGTCTTGTGCAAGAAACAAGGCTTTCCATTTGGGACCCACTAGGAAACGTGGACAGCCCATTAGTGAGTTCATCTCTAATTAATAAACCTGCGCAGTCCAGTGCGGCCTCATTCACCGCGTATTACCTCACACACTAGGGAACACTAAAATCAATCTAGTTTTGACAATCACATGGAGCCAGACAAAGAGATAGTGTGTGTGTAAATCCAATGGCTGAAAACCACCAGAACCTTCCGTCAGACTTGGACCAGGGTGTTTAACACTTAAACAGTTTACTTCAGTGCAGCACTTCCAATAACTGAAAAAGACTGCAGAGAAACTGCCCATTGCCATGGAAAAATTTGGCTATGTCCGAGAATTTGTGTGGCAGTGGGCTCAGGGTCTCTGTTGCCTTTTCCAAGTCAATTGCTTTCGCAACTCCAACAAAGCCACGAAGGCTGTGTAATGGAATCAGCGCACTCCAAAATCCTATTACCCAATACTCCTAGCCAATACCCCAGACGCCAGTTTCTTCTTCGACAGCTGCAAGAGTTCTCTGATTGACCCTTTACACACACACACACACACATACACACACACACACACACACACTGTTCTCTCCTACAGTAAGACACACACACACACACACACACACAGATAGCAACTGTGAGTCCCTGAGTAAATTCATGAGCTGCTGACTGTGCACTGAAGGGGGGTCTTTGTGTGTGTATGTGTGTGTGTGGGGGGGGGGCTACAGTAGAAAATCTTTAGCTGCAGCTCAAATTGTGAAAATAAATTCCCACCACCAATCAGTCTCCATGTATGCTCACCTAAGCATCAGACTGAAAGCCACCGCAGCAACTTGAAGCAAAATCAGCTTAACTACTCCGCTTTGACGATGGACACACATACACACACACACACACCACACAGCCCTAACAATCAAATCCTAGTGCTGACATGTGTGTGCACACGCATATGTGAGACTGTGTGTGTGTGTGTGTGTGTGTGTGTGTAGGCTAAGGGGATAGTCCTTCAATCATGAACTACATGAGCCTAGAAAACTATGTGGACGTTCTCCCAAGCCAATCGTTTTTTGCTCCATCAATTCCACGGCGAGCGATGATGAGCGGCGAGATGAAAGGCACATGGCCGAGCCTGGTGAGGCCCAGACTGAAGACTCTCAGGGGTCTGACTCTTAACTCAACCGACCACCGACCACTGAGCACTGACCACTGACCACTGACCACTGCCTCTGATCTGCTCAACTGAGCCACTGGATGTCGTTGAAATTGATCAACTCTGCTTTGGCAGGCTCCTGCCAAATAAGCCTTATGTTATTATTGTTCTGCTTCTGCAGGGGAGCTTGCCCGGTTACAGCCCTGCTTTGGCCCGGATCTGTTCTCGAGTCAGGTGCTCTCGAGCGCATAACTGTTACCCAACGCCCTTCTGAAGTAAGAGACGCGCTGTAGAACTCTGCAGATTGTGAACTCACGAGACGCAGAGTGGCCGGAGAGGAGAGAGGACTGTTCACAAGACTCACACAAGCTGAGCACCAAAGCCGAACTTATCTAACTTATCTTAATGATATTTGGCAGCTGCCCCATGTGACCGAGTGGGGCTGTGTCTCTCTCTCCCCCACCATACATACTGTCAAGTCAACGCTGTTTTCTTGCAATGGTATGAGAACAATCTCACTACGACTTTTCTGGTTAGCAAACCAAAGTGAAAGGAAATGACATGAAACATTTCTGAGAACTAGCAAAACCTGTAGGACACATTCAGGTCCAGGGAGAATTAAAGGTCATAATTTCAGTAAAAGTATAATTTAAAACCGTAGGCAGTCATCTAAGCTCAAGAAAGACACTATTTAGTCTAGAGTCTAGAGTCAGAGTTCATGGTCTGCTATGACCCAAGGCCCCCTTCTGACATTTGCAGGGTTAGAAAACAACCTATTAGAAGCAGTGGACTTGGACATGGGCAGACAGAGTCAGAGAAAAACAAGTTACCAGTGATTTAATCTCTAATATGGACACAGAGTACTCCCAGTTCAACAGCCTTAAAAGGGAACTCCTGTTTAGGTTACACAATTAAATTACTGTATTAGGAGGGACAAGAAAGTAGTCTAAGAAAATGGTTACTGCATCTACAATAAGGGTCAAATGTAGTCTAGGTGTTATAGTACAGCACAGGAGGTTTACAATGGATACCATACATTCTTCGAATAGTTCAGACTCCTACGGCAAAACAAATCCACACAACCCATTGTCTGGACGAGTTCTGTGGGACTTCTGTTGGCCAGTTCATGCATTTCATCCAGTGTCAATGACTTAGAGCACTGTGAGTACCTGGCACACTGTAGGTCCCAGCACGAGTTCTTGCTGTAGCATCGGAACACTACTGATTAGGTTTCAGCTCCTTAGGATCTGGCGATTATTTGCTGACCAATTTATCAACTTGCATGGCTTAATTAATTGACAAGTTGATTAATTGCCTCTGTAAAACCCGATAGTGCCAGCACTAGACACTGTGAACAATGGCTGAACTCTGGCGCTGGAAGAGAATTCTCCAGTCACTGGATTAATCCTGGAGCTCTGAGGACGAGTCTGGACGCAGACTCATCTCCTTCCCTGCGTCACCTCAGCTGAGCTCATGAGGGACTCAGGCTGTCCACCTCAGAGCTTTAAACCTCTCCTTCCTGAGACAGCATTTCCTTCCAGGAGGCCACATGGCTTCCTTTGAAGGGTAAATACACATACGCTTGCGCACACACACACACACACACACACGCTTGAACACACATACGCATAGTCACATGCACACACACAAACCCACACAGAGACTCTCACACACAGAGAGAGAGGGAGTGATAGAGACACACACACACACACACACACACACACACACACACACACACACACACACACACACACACACACACAGACACACACACACAGCTGAGAGTGCTGAGAGACAAGTTTCCGTTCTCGCCTCCATGCTAGGAGTCCCTGGGCTCAGTTAAATCATCTGGCTGACTCCAGACCAGTGCTGAGGTTCATTCAGAATTCTCTTTGTCATTTTTATTCACATCTCTTTCCTTCAGCGGTCTTTCCAGGGACACCCCAGCCTGCAGCACGCTTTGAAAATGGGGGAGGAGGGATGAGAGTCGTGGACTACAGTGCCTTTGTGTTCCGTCTCGCTTGAGTTTGAATGTATTACAAGTCTAACAGTGGAAAATGGAAAATAATGACGGAAGGCAAAAGAATGAACACTGTATATAAAGTTATATATAATAAGCAGCCTGCCACAGTTCACAAACAAGACTGTGCAATGACACTGCACTATGCTTCACAACAACAATGGTCCAGTCTCAACCGTAAATGCAGCATCAGCACATTTCTGTCAAATCTGGAAGCAAAATTCTGTTTACAAACACTGAACTGTTACCAAGTAGCATAACACTACCATGGACTCTCCAACTAGAGAATTACTCCACTGATTCAAGTGCCTCTTTGAAGCCTCCAAGCCTCTCCAAGGAGCTTGGCCAAATCCATTAACACATTTGTCCCAAGTGGACACAAGTAAAGAGAGAACCCGCAAGGCATCACGCGAAGCATACACCCCCCCCCCCCCCCCCCCCCCCCCCAAACCCAACGGAAATACAGTTGTGTTTTTATCTGCTCCAGAGCTTCAGCGGTCCTATTGTTTGACGTTTTCCTTGTGGTGTTTCCTGTGAAGTGTTAGTTAGTGCTTCTGTCTGCACACTCACCCTGCAGGGTAGGCCACCAGGCCGGAGCGTGGGTCACTGGCCAACGCACGGTTTCCTAATGTGGTGATCCCCAAGACCTTCTCAAGCGTGACCTGCAAGAACAGCAATAAAGAACCAAGTTGACATGGACACCATATTATCGTATTACGCCGCTATTATAACAAACAGTGGACAAAACAAGGAGGACAATAAGGAAACTGTTGTCATGAGAATAGCATTGGCCTGAAGTAGATAGCTGGTCTGTTTTGTTGTGATGGTGTTTCCATGTTTGGCAAGCAAGTCAGAGACTCAACCCACACAAAGCAAGATTATAGAGGAATGTGATAAAAGTCCTGTTCACAGTTGAGACAATCTGAAGAGACATCAACAAACCTTAGCAGAAAAACCTTAACTGGAAGGAGTCAAAGCTCCCTCTCAATATGAATGAGGAAAAAGTGCAGTTGGAAACAATAAGCATACATAACAATAACACCGCAGAAGAGGATTTGTACTGAACTGTGCTATTGTACTGATCAAGGAAACTAGGTCACACTTCCTTTGTTCCTTGTTGATTATTATTGAGTGTTTGACAGGTCGGAAGTTGTCATTGAGTTACTCTGATTTGCAAACTGTGTTGCCAACTAGGCCCTGTGTAACTCTTTAATTTATCTGGACTAGGTGCAGTGATTCTACTTTAGCTGCTGTACAGTAAACATGATCAGGAGCAACATGCTGCAGATTTAGTCAATTCAGCTGGAATTTCACTTATTAGAAACCTGGCTGACCTTGGATAACTTAAATGTCTAAAGAAATTAAAATTCAAAATTTGTCACTGTAGTACACACAATGAAAAAGAAACATTACATTAACAAAGATAACAACAGGTAAATATCTTCTTCATCAACTTCTCATCTAAACTATTGTCTAGCTGAACTGCTAGCTCAAGGTTCTTATAATCTTATATAGGGCCTTTTATTATAATCTTGAGCCAAACACCAACATCATGGAGTTAATTCCCATGGAACAAACACATAGTTAAAACATACATCTTCTGCATGTGTTAAGTAACTTTAGACTAAACTGTCAGCTAAATACAAATGCAAATGTAAACTGTATACTTCACAGATAATGTAAAGCTTGCATCCAAACCACCAGTCAAAGGCTGAATTTGCATTTATGAGAAAAAATGTAGGCGAAAAGCAGAGAAAAGTGCACTAAATTAGCATCATCAATCATCAGCACTGTCAGCTGGGTGTTTCACCAGCACGGCATAAACAACCTTTAGTGTAGATAGAGCGAGTAACGCTAGCCTACATCAGCACTTACAGTGGGTCCTCTGGGCTTAAAAACTCTTCTCGGCTTCAGCATTTTCTCAGAAAGCCCATCTAACTCAGCTCACACGATTCCCCCTTCCTCGGGAAGTCCTCCCTGTGTCCAGCTGTGTCCAGGGCTAGCTGACTGGACACTTCATGTCGCCATGTCACAAGACTGATCTAGCTGGCTCAAATCCATCATCCATTTAAAAAGTATGATGCATTGTTCTCACAAAATAATGCACACTCACACATACAAAGTGGAGAGTTAGTGAGAGAGAAAATAAGAGAGAGAGAGAGAGAGAGAGAGAGCTAACACCTGGAGAGAACACTGTTGATCCCCGTCATTCTCGAAATAGCATGTCAGCTCTGCTCTAACTGTATTTACTGATAGAGCCTCATCACATGACAACTTCTGACTTCTGGCTAAATGTGCACTGCTTAGACCAGCAGCCTGTATTTTGTGTTCCCCCCCACACACACACACACACACCGTCTTTCAGTGCCCGTCATGGGCTCAAGGTGATATTTGGTGGTGTTGTAACAAGGCCACATGGTAATAACCTTGCTAGCATGCCTGGCTTATCGAGCATCGAGAAACACATGGTCTGTTTTTTATTTTATTATTACTTTATTCTGTTATAAATCAAAGAAGCCCAGTGCAGATGTTGTCTCCAATTTCACAAAACACGAGTTCAGACTAATGAACAGAAGCCACACTGCCAGTGGGTCCAGGTGTGTGTGTGCAACACCAAGGGTACTTCAAAGACCTACTTAAAAACGCCTATAGCATGTAGCCTGAGACGGTCTGAAAAAGACATTATGTGTACACTTCCCTCATGATGTTGTATTGTTACAAGCAAAGAAACTGATTACAAATTCTGTGTAAAGATGAAAAGAAGATGAACAAAGCATCAAGGACTGTGCACACATCACTACTGACTCTGTATCTTTCCATCTGCTAGAAAGCAATGCCTACGGTTTGAAGCCCAACCATCAACACAAGAACACATCATTTTCCGGTGATTCCCAGGTGCACAAGACTTTCAAGGTGTGTTTTGATGCAAAGGGTCGCTTGAAGGCATACACATTTAGCCTAATGCTGGAGAACAACACACACTTCCCGAACACATAGCATACAGAAATCAGACAGAACACATTGTGCAGCTGAGAAAGGCTGCTCCTGACACACTCTCAAGCCTTTATCTTAGCAGCCCTGGGGTGGTCTTGCAAATCTATACGTAGTCACATTCAAGCTCATCCTCCTTTGTCTGGTGACTGACTCTAAAGGCGAGTCTTTGTCTGGTGTAGTTGTACACACATCCAGGCTATTTTTGTTGCCAAGATCAAGGCATCATTTAATAAAAGCCGTTGATATATCATCAAGCTTTAAAAACCCAGAATACATCATATCTGTTGAAATAATGGACCTCACGCCGTGCATCTAAATTAGTCAGATACACAGGTGTTATATTTATACGTGTTCTTACATCCGAAAATAAAACGTTAGCCTACACTCCCGTCAGTAGCGCTGGTGTGTAGGATGTGTTGAAATCACAAATTTTGGTAATGGCTAAAATTACTGTCTCAAATTTTGTACCTCATTCACTTTAAGCACATAACCCTGACAAAGAAAGTCACAGGAACACTATTGGTTGATAAGAATGCACATCCGAAAGGTATGGTTTAGACCTGTTGTATGGCAATCAACACACCGAGTGAAGGGATAAATATTTATATATATATATATATATCCCACTAGACAGGAATGTCCGGAAGATTACATCCCACATACAGGATGCAAGAACACAAAATATGACCTTTACCTTTTTATCTCTATGCAAAATGCAATGCAATGCCACAAATGGAAATATACTTGTTGCAGGTTTGCCATTGTCTGTGCTTATCTATAAAAAGCACTTTTGGCTTTTAAGACTCAGAACAATGGAAACAAAAGAGAGAATTAGCCTAGTAGGCTACAGCAATAGCCAACTATCCAATCAGGTAAGACCATCAGAGGAAATCCTCATTAGACACTGGAAGTTTTGTGAAACCCATCACAGACAATGTCATTTCCAACCCGCTTATAAATAATCACCCTTGCTCTCTTGAGTGATGAGCACAATTTCACAGAATTGCAATCGGTCCCACAAATACCTGAGACAAATACGCATAGATCAAGAGGCACAAATAACTAAAGCCTTTCAACAGGTGTATGCAGGGCTATTATCTATTCCTCTTAGTTTACATTTTTGTTCTTCTTCTTCAGAGGGAACTTTACTTCTACAATTGCCGTGATGAAGAGTCCATTTTTTTTTAGGGATGGTCATGGACAGTTCCCAAGTAACTAACACCCCCGAGCATTGACAGGAAAGTGCAGTTTAGACCGCCCTGCAGGACTGCACAGGCAATCAGGAAGGAATGTCACTCTCAAAGTGACTGAAGGACAATGTTTGCTTAGCAGCCACACAGTCTACATTGGTGGCAGGCGATGATATGTTTACGATCATCTCCAATCTAAATCCACCTGTTTTTCCCCCTCCACACTGCATCTCTGTGTATAGAAGCAATCTCAAAGGCGAAAGCATGGAATAGGTCAAAGAAGCTTGATTCAAAGTCACAGTAGTAGCAGCCAGATGCTGTTTTTTCTTGAAAAGAGCCAGCTGACTTAAAGGCTACCAAAGAGTCTTTTAGAGGTGTTACTGAATCCCCCCTTCAGTAGGCTACAGCGTGCACATCTGCAAGCCAGAAGCTGTAAGTGGGCAAACAAAAACGTGCCAATCTCACTCACCACTCATTCAAATGCAATTTATGGAGGGGAGACCGCATTGGCACGGAACTTGTATCTAGAGGACCTCAACACAGCTGTAAAAGGTACTGCATGACACATGGTCGCTTTACAATGCATGGTTACCAATCAAGGATGCATTTGCATTTAGAAATAACCAGACAACAACATTGTCTCTACTGTACTTGAGACAATACTTCATCATTAACATGATCACATAGGGAATTGAGCACATTCTATGTAGGAGCAGAAAGCCATCGGTGATACAACAATTCATCATAGACGGGTCGAGGACAACCTTGCAGTCAAGCTTCTTTCTTATGGAACTGACAAAGGGTGTGAAATAGTTCATATCCTAACCTAACCTGTCCAATATACGGTGGTTAAAAATGTATTAGGCTATAGCATTAGGCTATATCAGCTGATTTCTAAAATAATTTCAGGACGACATACAATATAGACAGGCCTAGTTCTGTTTCGTAAACATTTAAGTTAATAAGATATTCAATCTCATCGAAAGAGCATTCAATTAGCAAGTGTGTACAGTATGCTGCATCGCTAACAATTTGCCGGCGAATGTATCCGGATGTCGGTCAGTTACAGCTGGTTACATACCTTATTAGAAAGGTTCTCCTTGTTGTTCCCTGGTTTACTTCTTCTCAATTTTATAGATGGTGAACGTAGAAGACTTTTAATCCGACTTTTAATTGTAGAACCTTCCACCGTCATCTTGGAATCTTTGTCAAAAATAAACGAAGAATTCATGAGTCCAGTCAGCTCTCCTCAGTCTCTCCCGTGGAAAAATTAAGAGACGGATACATACACTATCTTAAAAATAGCGAATCATAATGTATAATTAAATATACTGTCCGTGCATTAGGTCTGAGACGCGGCTATAGCTTCTTCATCGTCCTATGAAACCAATGTCTTTGAATGTTGTCCGACCGTTCTGCAGGTCCTGGCCGACTCCCGCGAGAACGCGGTTTCCAGTGAATGCATCTCAGTGAAATTAACCATGTATAATTACTACAGTCAGCAATTCTTTGACGAACAGGTCACACTCCGTATCTCAGTGTCTTCTGGTGCCATCGCCTCCACGTCTCCTATATAATCAGAGAGAAACACAGTTAGCGACGAATCACATCGACGAATCTGGTTGGTCGGAAGCCTTCAAAGCCTTTGAGAAAAAAAATCCTTTGCTACAGCTGTCTGCCTAATCGCGAGCCGGCGCATACACAGTTCTAGTCCTAGAGTCTAGACGAATGAATCTGTTCTCCTGCACTGTTTTACTCACGCAGACATGTACATTCGATAAGCCACGATAACACATCTACTTTCCAATACACGTTGCCTATATGATCATATCTAGATAGCTAGATCATTTAGCCTAACGTGAAGTTACGCTATTTGACAGTTGATGCCGATATAGCCGAATTGTTAAACAAATCTTTATGACAGCATTGCCTTCATATTCTTATTCAGACACGCAGTTGTAAGTTCCGAACTGGAAAGATCCTACCTCAACCAGCTCAAGTCTTCCCTTGCAGCTGAGCCTGAATTTCTATTTTGTTTAGGCTTAAGAAGCACAAAATGTTGAGCTAGCCAGCATCGTAACAAAACAGCTAATGTATAGTTAGTTTAGTTTACCTGCAATTTGCGTTTCTCTATCTTAACAGAACCCACCATGGTGGAAGAAGATGCAAGCTATGTGTGAGAGTAATAGTATTACTTAAAAGGCAGGCATTATCATATTAAACATGGAATTAGCGTCCTAGCCGCATCTAAAAGTTGATACGTTACAGTGGCAGGCGCACTTCTGTACGTCTCTGATCAGCTGATAATTTGTTTGCAGAGCTGTCTCTCAGAAATCCAAGTAGCCTACTACAAAAAGTGCAAACACAGCTCTTGGCTAAACTGTGGATACTGGTAGCCTATAGTGAAAAACAGTTCATAAAATATAGCTAGAATCTACAACTATGAATGTGTTGCCTCCCGAACACTGTGCTACAAGTTGTACATCTAAAAAAAACAACAGCAGTGTCCCCTAGTGACAAAGCAAGCCGTTACACATTTCTCATCCCATTACACAGCCCGACCATCTGTCATTAATTGACCACTTGCGTTACCTTTTATTTTCAAAGCAGCCCATCTATTCAAATGTACCACGTCACTATGTTTGTAAAATATTCTATAATCTGTTTCCACGTAGGTTGCTTCGAACACTTACCGTTTGAAAGAAAATAAGAGTGTGCTAAGAAGCATTCGGATATTTCTGAAGAGTAAACAAACCCCAAATCAGAGGGTCAAAGGGTGTGACAGTATGTTATATAAAAATTAAAAATGTAAACAGTGATTTGTAAATTCTCTTTTACCTGTATTTCTTTGAAAACAATACAACAGCACATTGTTTGATGTTTTACCTCGTGAATTTGATTGATTTTTGAAAATAAGCACTTAATTGAATTTCACTTGCAGCATATTTCAAAAAAGTTGGGACAGTAGGCCTAAATCATTTACCACTTTGTAATGTTGCTATTCTTTTGCACAACACTTAAAAGACGTTTAGGGCTGAAGACACCAAGTAAGGAAGCATTTCCAGTGCGTTTTAATACACACACATTCTCTATTGGGGACAAGTCAGGACTGCAGGCAGGCCAGTCCAGCACCCGCACACCCTTTTTCCTCAGCCATGCCTTTGAAATGTGTGCAGAATGTGATTTTGCATTGCTTCTTTTTCTGTTGGGTTGGTATGGAAAATGCAAATAAAAATAGGAAGCAGTGATTTATTAATGTACCTTGACTTGTATGTCATTGCAGACAGTGTGAACACAAGATATTTCATGTTTTGCCTGGTCAACTTCATTTGATTTGTAAATATACATCCATTCCTGCCATTCAGGCCTGCAACACATCCCCAAAAAAGTTATGACGGGTGCAATATTGTAGTAATGAGGTAGAATAATGAAATAATGATGTGATTTCAACCAAGTGATGTCAGCAGGTCATTGTAATCATGATTTAGTACAAAACATCCAGGAAAGGCCTAGTCCTTTAGGAGCAAATATGGGCCGAGGATCGCTGGTTTGCCAACAAATGCCTGATCAAGCGCCGTTGTATTTAAGAAAACCATATCCAGCAAAATTCATGCACAAAAAACACACTGGACAGCCAGTCAGAAAAGAAATGCAACATTTATTGAGTTAATGCCACCAGTATATCGACATGAATAAGTTTGCTTCAGTTATTTTAAAATGACAAAAACATGACCATATCACCTACATATGCATATTATCTACAAAACCTAAGCACATAATATTACTACATGAGCTCTGTGAATGAAAAAATAAACAAATCAAACAAATCTTTATCCAACAAGATTATTCTTTTTCTTTGGACTGCTGTTGATTTTGATCACACTGATGGGTTCCACAGTTGTACCTCCAAAGTCATCTTTCTTTGCCATCTGTAAAAGCTTCCTTCCCTGGCAGACCACCCTGTCCGCCGCCTTACGCATCATCTCCCCAAAGCCTTGCTGAGTGTGGTAAATAAGCGGGTCCAGGCAGGCGTTCATTGCATACAGCAACTGTGACGCCTCAGTTAGAAGATTCACCCAGTGCGCCACCCAGCACGTATTCTTACAGTCATTCAGCGTGAAGAAGAGGATGCAGGCGATGATGTGCAGCAACTGCCCTGGCACCCAACACACCAGGAAGTTGGCGATAAAGACTGAGATCAGCCATATGGTCTTGTCCCGGCCCTGCATGCTCCCGCCACCGTGGCTCCACTGCTGCTGCGACTGCTTCATGCGGGCCATGATCTTCACGTAGCACGGGATGACCAGCAGCAAGGGAACGGACACCTGGATGGAGTAGTAGGATAGCAGATTGTAGGTGGCCCCCGTGGACCTGTATCTCGAAATGACCACCGACCCGCAGAATTTCACCTTGTCCCTCCGCACATAGTAGAGGATGTTGGGATAGCTGAGGTAGATGAGGAGGGTGGTAATTGCCCAGAGGAGTAGAGACACCAGGGCGGCGTTGCGTGGCGTGCGGATCATGCGTGACTCCAGTGGGAACACGATGGCTAGGAAGCGGTCGGCGCTGATGGCACAGATGAACATAGTGCTGGACGTGAGGCCCACGTGGTACATGATCTTTACCAGGATGCACCCGGTCTCGGTCATGGTCCAGTAGTAGTCCGCACTCATGTAGACTGCCCAGGGGATGATGGAGGCCAGGTAGGCCAGGTCGCACAGGGCCAGGTTCAGGACACCGATGGAGCCAATGCTCCAGGGTTGGGCGTGGCGCAGGCAGACCCATACACTGCCCAGGTTCCCAATGACGCCCAGGAGAGTCAGTATGTAGAAGATGTGAGGAATGACATTGGCTATGTACTTGCGGTTGGCTGTGCAGTCCATGTAAGGCACCAGGGGCAAGCTCAAGTCTCTCACACGAGTGCAGTTTTTTGTCCAGGCCCAGTAATCACTGTTATTAAGCTGAGACATGTCCTGTCAGGATTGACTCTGTAGACAACCTGAAAAGAGAAAATTGAAACATGATTGGACTTCACACCTTTAAAATCACACTTCTCAATAATGTAAAGAGGTTATATACTATTCATAATTTAACATGTAAGTACCAATGACTGACACAACCAATTTTTGTGAGGTTTAAAAATCTAAATATGTAAAAGATGGTCTTAAGGCATCTACAGTTTCAAGAAGTAGTGCTACGGGCATGCCACAGAACTCACCAACAGGAGATGAGGTTCAAGGATAAGGGCATGATCTCTTCGTTGTCCAGTTTTTAAACCCTCTTCCTCTGCCCTTCAGAGTCCCTCCCGAATACCCATCAAACTTAAATGAACTCAAGCTGTTCGAGAACATTACACTACGGTCATCAGTTTGCAATTATATGCCCCTTAACTAATCCCTAAGCTAACATATAAATGTCAAGGAGAACTTAATTGAGGGCTAGAGTACATGGAAATTAGTCTTCCTTTAACAGATCAATTGTTAGCAGCTGTTGGCTTCAAAACAAGTGTGAGAATACAGCTCATCTTTAACTGTGACGGTGGGTGCATTCTAACGTTACCACTAATAAATCGTACTTGTCAAGCCTCAATGTCTGAACGTTTCCATGTACCCTACATCTAGGTAGAAAATATTGTTAATTAAAACAGAACACATTTGAGTTCTATCCAAGTTAAACATACACCTTTATTTACTTATCAAGGACACTTCTGTTCTTGTTTAGGTTCTTTCTGTCAGTGTAACACTGTCTACATATGGACATCTTACAAAAATATTCTCATGCTCCTTACAGAAAACCAGCACACAACCATGTTCATTTACAGATGAAAGTCTTTTTTTTTCCTTAGTATAAACAAACATTATATACACTGGACATATCAGGCTTATTCATAGAGGAAACCTACATAGTTATTATTGTACGCAATAAACATAGAAAAACTGACTTAAATGTACACGCTAAATCTTCTTGCAGTATTCACAGTAACATATTTCTCTGGATATTTACACACAGAAATGCATTTTGTAGTTCAGTAACTGAGGACTGTGAAAACTGAACAAAAGACTTGCATAAGGAATTTGTCCTGTAGTGAAACTACAATAGTCTACACTATTGATGTGCTCAGGTTGGTTTTGGAATGTATGGGTGTGAAGGGAAAAATTTAAATGGTGCTCCTATGACTTTTAGGTGTGCATTATTTTCTACAATATTCCAAAAATACCCAAGTAAGCAGCAAAGAAAGGACAGACAATTTAACCAACCAGTTATAGAGATAGATTGCTTGACTAAAATCCTATGCTAAGTGGCGATCTTGAAATAGTACACGCAAACCCCAGCAGTCCAAAACATTGAGAGTGACAATCCACACCTCTCTGACCAGCAACTTAAGTGTAAAAAGATCAACAAGCACAAAAGGCATGACATTATACCTAAAAAAAACCTATACTGAACTATTATTGCATTATTACCGATAAAATATTGTCGCCATCTTCAAAGGCCTAATAGTTTTGTTTCTCACAACCATGATAAAAGATTGTGTTTAGTGTCAAGAGATAGGCAGGCTCTTAACGCTTCACATTTCATTGCACAAACAAATGTCCATACAAAAGGTCAACTATTTCAGCATCCCCCTACAGTTGTTTTTTTCAAGTCCCATGGGGCACCATAAGTCATTTTCAACCCTGAAAGGAAAGCAGTGATGCACACCCAAGGCTAAATCAGTCCACCAACCTTACATTCATCTTTGAACTAGCTTAACACTTAGTTATCTCCTATGCTTATGGTTTAAAGACAGTCTCTGCTCCAATATGGAGAGGTACCCCACCACACCTACCAGAAAATGCAGAAAAAGACAAAGAAAGTGGTATACGGACAGCCACCATCTCAGAAGCGTAACGATTTTAAGTACGAGCATCCCAGGTCTCAAGTTTATGTCCTCTTCCCGACAAGAGGAAAAACAACAACAAAAAATACGAAAAATTATGTAGTAGCTGTTTTTTTTAAAGTTTTTTTTAGATTTAAACTAAACCGAAAAAGAAAAGCAGCAGGTTCAAGTATTTCCTATACATTTTGAAGTTTGACCTTTTCCTTATCTTTAGCTTTGCCTGTTTTCCCTGTTTTAGTATATATTACTGCAGTAAAGACAAACAAGACTTCTTTGGGATAGCATATAGGCACATCAGGCAGTACTTGTTTAAAAAACAAGCCAAACTAGAGCAAAGTCATAAACACAACATGAGAGTCTCTCTTAAATTTAAACTATTAACTCAATTATACATCAGTTTAAGATCGAATCCCTGATTGCTTACTGACCAAAACAAAAAACGAGGACAAAGTCTATGGAGATGAGCCTGTTGCCCGACTTACAGACGTCTGTGGCGTGCCCTTCAAGCCCAAAGGAACAAGTTTGGGCATTGGTCGCCATGACAAGTTCTCCTTGGGTGATGGGGTGACCGGTGGCGTTACGCTTCCTGCCTTCATCTGCAGTAGGGGCGGCGGGGCCAAGGCATCGCCTTTGACAGCGCTGGACCCCAGCAGTTGAGACTCTCCGTTTGTCGCATATGTGAGTGGAGGGGTGGACCCGGAGGCGAGCACCAACTTCACGGATGGTTCTGATCCGACTGCTGCTCCACTAGGCTCATTCACTGGCGTCTCTGGTGTGTTAGTAGACGTGGACTTGCTGGGGTGGGAGGTCTCAGCTACATCATCTTCCAGGCGGAGGACCAAGGGGCGGGGGAAGCGGTCATTGTCCGGTGCCACATGCGCTGGACGATCCACCAGGACCTCTCCCGGTTCTGGTTGCAGGGCGTGACCAGGAGTGGAAGGCTTGGACCCATCAGAGCTCAACTGCTGGTTCAGGAACACAATCTCATTGAGCAGTGACATCAGCGTTGGGTCATCACCTCCATCTTTTGTCGCCTCGTCATTGGCTTTCTCCTCCCGCTCCTGTTCTTCATCTTTTCCTAGTTCAGCCGAGGCCTTCAGCTGAGCCTTGAGGTTCCTGACTGCGGTCAGCGGTCCATCTGGTACCTCTCCCTCTTCTAGTATGTCTGTACTCTGAGTGGGTGGTGTGCTGACTGTGGCCAGGGATGAGCAGACAGCAGGATCAGTTGACGTCTTCTCCTGGGCTGTGGTATTGCTACTCGGGTCCAAGTTCTCCACAGGAGGTGCCAGAGACACAACCTTCAATATCTTGGGTAGACCAATGGCATTCGCTGTAAGATTAAACAAACATGTATGAGAAACGTTGAAAAGCAACAGAGACTGATAAACAGAAGTAAAAAGGAGAATGTTAACCTTTTAAAAAAAAACTCACTTTCAGAGATTCCTCAACTGTCAGGAAAAACCATCTAGGATTTCCATCACTAATTCAAACACACTTGGCCTTTGTTTTGACAGTAAGGGTGCACACTGGTCACAGGCATTCATTGTGATTTTACTGCTTCCAGCTAAATTTACTGAAATCATTTTGTGGTCCCAACATTTTGAATTAGTGTGTAAACCATGAGAGAGTAACAGTATCATAAGAGAAAATACTTTCATTCAAGCCTAAGGCTTAAATCAGACTACCTGTTAGGCCGTCCACTTCTGAAGGTTGGTCAGATAACACCCTAGCCAGGGAATGAGCACCCTCTACCTGGATCACCTGTGGCACTCCTGCGACTCTGACGCTCACAGCAGCAACGCCTTGGAGACAAAACCGAACACGAGACAGCATGAGAAAGCAAAAGATTGACGTCATTAAATCCATCACACACCAGATTTAATTCATTCATTTATTGAGAATTTAATTTGGAACTAATGCTTTGTCTGTTGTACTAGAAATTTGTAAACATAATTTTTCCATTGGATTGTTCAACAAATAATCCAAAATATAACCCAAATGGGAGGTCAGGTCACCACACCACACTCGCAGACATAAAAATTTGAAAGGCTTAAAGGTATACCTGGCGTAGACGACTTATGACCTGGGAGGCTTGACAGGGGCCCAAAGGGCACCAGAGAGCGAAGGGGGTTGGCCAGTGTGATGATCTGCTGGCCTGGCAACAAAGGGTTCATGACTGAGAACACCTGAGTGGGTACTGGCGGCGGCACTGGCGGGGGTACTGGCGGGGGTACTAATGGAGGAACTAGAACCAAGAGGGCAATGTTAGCGATTAGCCTCGACTTAGTAAACTTTCCTGATATTACAGTGCTATATACTGTAGTTTACAGGTTGAAATACAATTGAAATACAAGCCTTTTAAACGTGATACTTTAGTATAAAGTATAAAATATGACTATCTTGATTAAGTACTGGTATGGATTCAAAACATTTAAACATAATGCTCTATAATTATATGTAGAGCTCGGCCGACATTTAGGATTTTTAAAACCACTACCGACTGTGATATTTAAGAGTTTGAAAATCTGATAATGATATATCGGACGACATTCATTTTTAACAGTTTTTTCCAACATTGAGCATAGTGACTGAAGAGTTCTGATCAAGATGGGGCACAACGTTTAAATAATGATCTAGTAGGATAATCAACGGCTCTTGTTTAAATACATTAAATATAAGTAATATAAGTACAGGTATTATTGTTTAACCCTTTTAATTCATTCATTGTCTCCTTTTTATAAAAAGCCATCTTTCAATAGAAGGGCACTCATTGAGTGCAGACCTCCGCAAAGGTAAACTAAATGTGTGTTCTAACTCAATACTGGATCAATTGTGGTTGTTAATTGTCCCCACTAAAATAGATCTAAAAATAGGGCCCAGATTTAAAAAATCCCTAAATTTCCCTTTAAAAGCAGAATAACAGAGAATCACTTATTAACATTCATTATCTTACACCCTACCGACGACACAGTATCGCACTTCGTTGTACTGTGCAGTGCTCGGAGATTCATAGCTTAGGTGTGTTGCCAAAGTTGCAGTGTGCCTTCCATTGGACAAACTAAGTAAATGACAACTCTGGTGATTTAGTTAAAGGCTCAAACGTAAGCTTTCCTTCAAATATATTATTTAAATGTATTAGCCATTATAAACGCAGACAGATCAGCAATTAGTATATTTTGGGCGGTAATATTGGCACAGCGATTTATCGGTCGGGCTCCAGTGACATGATCTACTAATAAATAATGGCGAGGTACTGCAAACATTTCAACCAAGTTTAAACTTGGTCACCCAGAAAGGCCACTATCCAAACATCAATGTCTCTGGATAAACAAATGTTGTTATGGAACTAATGAAAGTATTAAGTAAAAAACAAGCACTAGAAGAAATGGTGAGTGAGAGGGTTTCATAGTGTTTGTCATGGCTGATCAGAAACCCCTCTCTCAATCAAGGACTGACCTCTGGACCTCCTACTGAGGATGTTGGGCAACATTTTAGTCCGCTTCCCTGGCTGCAAAGGTACCGAAGGTGCCAGGTAGGTTGGGGGACGGGCAGGCTGTTGGGGAGGCTGACGTTCGGGACGTGGACCCTGCACAGGGCCTGCTGTGACCGAGGAAGTAGGGATGGAGGGGGTTTCAGAGCTGGGGACAGGTGGAGGGACCAATAGCTCTTTCGGTAGTGGCGATTTAGTGAGGAGTTGCTTCCGCTTTCTCTGTTGTTCTACTATCCTCTGCCTACTGCTGATGTCCTGTAGCTTTTTCAGAATGATCTCCTCAGACTTCCCTGTGGATGACAAGTAACAAACAACACTGTAAGATAGGATGTGGCTATTTTTGCCCTTAAATCATGGCATCATGTTGCCAGATAGCCAGGCATAGCTGAAGCTAATCTTTTCACTGTGTATCAAACAATTTTAGGAAAATCTCAGAATTACCAATTTTTTTTAGTTGGGAACTGAGCAATAATAAATGAACTGCAATTTCTTACTACTATGTCCATCATTATTGCAATGGTATCTGGCATTATTCCACTATCGAGAGGTATTATTGTCATTTTAACATCTGTAGCTTACCTGAGGACTGAGAGATCTTCCTCAGGTATACCTTCTGCTTTTTAGTCAGCACCTCTTTTTCATTTTGCAAGTAAAATCCCTGGGTTTCAAGATGGTGAATTTCTTTTGTGGCCTAAAAAGAAACATGATGGAATTGTCAGCAAGCATATAGTTTTGGTTGTTCAAATACAGCAGCTGTCATTTTTGGATATCGGTATTACCACTTCATGTGTTTACACAACATGTTGGGGACAGCAACAAATCATCCTCTCACCTCCATGATAACGCGGAGTTTGGACGCCTTGGGGTCGTCGAGATGCAGCACCTCCTTAATCGCACCAAAATAGTCCCTTAGGGCATCGCGGCGCTGTCTCTCATTGTTTTTGTGGCCCTCGAGCCTTCGAGCCCTTTCCAAACTGACCGCACTCCTCCGTCTGACAAGAGACAATCAAGAGATTTTTTTTTTCATACATTCTGTGTTATCTTCTTCAGTCAAAACTAACACTACTGTAACTGAACAGCAACATTAATTCACTGAACATACGGGAATTCTTTCAAGTAGAGTGCCTATTTTAGGCCCCTTTTCAGACTGGTCAATTAGAATGCAGTCTAATGGATTCCCTCTTCTCTGATCTACCTAGACAATTAATGTGACATTATTGGGAAGTTTTGGAGTTTTCCCAGCCCTGAACTGATCAACTACCAGGATGGGGAGATGCACTGAATGATAGCCCTCCTCAGAGTAAATAATACCAAGGTTACGTTCTATACATTATTTTAAAATAGTGCTATCAAAATGAAGGCCATGTCTCTTTTCTTCTCCGCATCTTCATCTAAATCCCCTTTTCAGAATAAATGTCCCTTCACACTTAACATGCTACACATCTAAAACATTTCAAAATAAAAGTCCCTTCACACTTAACATGCTACACATATAAAAAATATGCCTTTCAAGCCGACAGTCAATTTGTATGGCCTTGATAGTTTTATTAGAAATCTGTAGTTCACAAGAGAGCATCTGTGTTCCAGGTTAAAAGGATGCTATTAAACAACAGTACCCGAATTTAAAAATACTTCCTTTGTGTTGATTCTTCAGGTGGATTATTTTGGTTATAAGAGCACATCTCCTCTGTATATCTGCATATAGCTGTAGAACCTTGACAGTTGCAATAATATGTTAACTGCTGCACTCACCTCACTTTATTTCTGGGTCGAGTAACAGGCATGGTTGACTCATCCACTGTCTCGATGTCAACAGTGTTATCCTCATCATCACTCATTTCAGTTTCTCCTGAATCCTACAGAAGGGGTGAGAAAATAAAAACAAAACATCAAAACAACGTACACACACAATACATTGTTAAGTAATAGCTAGTCTTGCTGCATTTTCATTAATGACTGAGATGAAGAGGACTATAATTACTAACTGTTAACATGGGTTACCTCATGGAAGCACACTGCATTTACTGTTTGTGTTTATCAACAAAACATAACATGAAAGGCTCTAGAATACCACCCAAGTCAATTGTTAAATTAGTCTACAAATTCATACTTTAGAGATTACTGTACTAAACCTTACACTGATCACGCAAACAGACTCATCATCTGAGTCTGAGTCCTCCTCCGAGTCGTCAGTCATGAGGAGGGTGTCTCCAAGGACCTCAACATCTGAGCCAATTTCTCCTTCCTCCATCATTGGCTTGTCATCTGATAAAACAATGCACTCCTCTTCCTCATGGTCATCGCTATCGACGTCTACAGTCTCTTCTTCATCCTCACATCCATCCACAGAGGGGCTTAGAGAAGCCAGATCCAGCATCTCCTTAAAGAGCAAGGGCTCACCGCCAGGGCCAGTCTGTTCAGCCTGCGGATGGCTGCTTGGGAGAGAAACAGAACTGGCAGAGGGTTTTGACATGTCAGAGTTTCCCTTCAAGGCTTCGACTGAGGAAGTATTCCTATCTTCAGGTGAAGCGTCCTTGGGAGGACTGGCAGGCTTCAGCTGATCAGCTTTTACCGGGCTAGTCAAACTTGAATCACTGGAGTGGCTCTGTTTGGAAGGGAGAACTAACAGGGGGCAAACGGAACTCTCTGCTGTGCCATCTGTGCCACTGCTGTCCTGTTCGTTCTGCACAGAGACAGCTGTAGAATCCTCTGACACCGGGACTGCAGGGGGCTTGTCCAACACAGGGTCTTCAGATGGTTTATCTGACACAGGGATGGTTACAGTCGAGCTTTTGTCCTGCAAAGGGACACCTGGGGCATCGTCAGAGGAAAGGACTGTGGTCAACTTGTCGCCTGAAGTTAAGGCCGAAAATCCGTCTGTAGCAGAAGGCGCTGAGTGTTTCTCTACGGTTGCTAGAGGTTTTTTCAGAACAGGGACTGCTGGGAGCTCTGGAGGTTTGTCTGACAGCTTCTGGACTTCCGGAGTGTTCTCCAACGCAGCTGAAGGTCCAGAATTTGATGTCGGTTTGTCTTTCGGAGAAACTGCTTTGGACTTATCTGCCAGCAACACTGCTGAAGGTTTGTCCAACCTAGAAACTGTTGAAGTTTTACTCAGAGAAGGATCTGTGGCAGGTTTTTCCACCACAGGGACTGTTTTGGGTTTGCCTACAACCAACACCAGAGGTTTGTCTGATACTGGGGCTAAGACGCTATCTGGCCCAGGAGCTGCAGAGGGTGTCCTGGTACCTGGAGGTTGAAGCAAAGTGAAACTTCCACTGGCCTGAACCATTTTAGATCCCCCCGGTGCCAGTGAAGGTCCTTGAGTTCCAGGACTGGTTGGCAAGATCCTCATGGTGTGGGTTCCAATGTTCCCTAAGAACTCTGGAGCTGCTTTGAGCATAGGCGAGACCGTTTTGTTGAAGGATGAGGACCCAGACAGGGAAATGATCTTGGTGATTTTGGGTGGGGAAGAGCTGGTAGCCACACCTGCTGCGGTCACAGCACTGGGAGTTATTAGCTTCTGACTTGAGACAGGTGTAACTGAAGAGGAGCTGGCCGCGGTGGTCATGATATATGTACCACCTGAAGTGTTTGTCGGAGTTGAGGAACTATTATTTGTGACGGGCCCTCTGGGTGCAGCTCCAGGGACAACTGGAGTTGGTAAACGCACAAAACCTTCTAGAGAAACATATGGAAAAAAAATTGATTCGGTTATAACATCGCAACATCCTCCACAGAACAACCATAATACAAAAATGTAACCAACAATGCAGACCGAAATGAAACAAAATATCAAACTACTTGCTCTAACAACACAGTGAGGATGTAATCACAACTACCTGATTACTTGATGTTGTATTTTATTGATTTATTCGATTGTTTAGCCTTTAACCTCTCCTTTAATCCTGTAAGATTCTTGTGTCCAGTTCTTTAACACACAGTAAACTCGGCTTCACAGTGACTTTCCAGGCATAGGAGTGTTATTATTATACTTCGCACTTACTCTGGTCTCGGAGCAGAAAATTGGATTTGATGTTCCGCAGCTGGCTAAGTGGCACAAGCTGAACAAGCTGGCCATTGGGGTTACGGTAGAGGGTTTCCCCAGAGGTGGTCCGAATCGGCTGGAGAAGGACTCGGCTGACGTTCTGGGCCGTAACGTTCCTGGGTCCTATTGCTGCTGGAGATACTGCTCTAACAGGTGAAGTGGGCACTAGCAGACTTGGGTGAGGACGGATTTTCACTACAGTGTGGAGTTGAGGCGTCCCATCTGAAATCATGCAGACAGAAAGGAATGAGTTAATGAAAGTATGTACAGCAGATATAGAAGTGTGGTTCAGGTATATTATACTCTTTGGAGGTAGGGGAGATTCAATTTGATTTTGTTGGCAAAAGCAAGTGCAATTAAATATAAAGAGAAGCTTGGGGTAGATCTTGAAGACTGATTATTGATTCTTACAATGTAGCCATGCTGACTTAATATTATTCAGATGGATGATTTGGGTGTATTCAACCTGTTTTACACAGCAAAATAACACAAAGCGTTGAATGGAATAACGATACTGAAAAAGAAGAGTTTTGAAAACCTCAGGATACCAGCATTTTGAAAAACAAACCTTATACTTTTTATGCAAATAGCTTTTTGATCTGGCTAATACGAATCTGTCTCTATGCACAAAGCTGACAGTGGTGACGTTGCAATAGGGGTGTGTGTGTGTGTGTGTGTGTTGCAGGAAACAACGTTTAATATAGTTAAGAGACTATACTTGAAGAGATGTCAGCCGTTTCGGCTTCACCAGAACTCATTGACAAAGAGGGGACTAGAAGCGGAATGTGGAGACATTTCAAGCTAAATATTCGCAAGCAATATTTTAAAGCCTGTCTCGCAAAAGGAGGCACGGTCAAACATAACAAACATCCTGACCTTTTCAAAGGAATTCAAAGACTGACAAGTGATAGTTACAGAGTGATTGAAAAGCCTCTCTGCAGTAGTAATATTCAAACACAGCTGATATATTTTTGTTGTGCTGAAAGTGTCGCCCATTCCCACTCACACCGAAAGCCAGTTATTTACTGCTATTATGCTGTGAAAGTGTCATGTGGGAATGGGAACAAAACAGTAAAGACAAACCAATAATCTAGTTGGCCTAGCCACACTTGCATCAACATTTATTATTTTACAGAGAGAGTTTCATACATACTGTATGAAGACAGCATTGATATTCATAGTTTTTAACATTAGCCTACAATATGATAGCCTTTCTAGGTATCGTATTGAAAGTATTGAATTTCATGAGTTGGTATTAGGGATGCAACGGTTTTCGGTATTTTATCGAACCGTTCGGTTCGCCCTGTTCGGTTCGGTTGACCCAGGTGAACCGCGATATTACGGTATGGGTGACATTAAACTTTTAATTTAATATGTGGTTATAATGAATGCACGCATGTATTGGGCGATAGCCATGACTGCTTGGGACCCAGGGGACTGAGTTCTGCGCTCCACAACCATGCAACAACCAATCAGAATTGTACTGACTTTCCCAAGAGCCAATCAGCGCTCTGAATGCAGACGCTGGAGATCCATATGAGGAGAAACGAAACTTTCCCTGTTGCAGCACGATCATGGCGAGTCATCAAGAAACGGAGAGAAGAAAATTTGAAGGCATCGTCATCTTACAAATCAGCTGTATGGGAACATTTTGGGTTCAGTGTGGAGTATGATGACAAAGGGAAAAAGATCGTCAGCAAGCGAGGCACGGTGTGCAAGCATTGCTTTACTACGATCGCCTACTCCACAGGTAATACATCCAACATGTTGCCACTTGACCCGTCATCACCCGGCTGTAACTCTAAGTGGAGCAGCACGGTTTGTCGCCGAAAACACAACCATCCATTGCTGCAGCATTTCAGCAACAATATGCTTATAATTCCGAAAAACACAAGGCAATATCCAACTCAATGGGCGTCTTCATAGGGAAAGACATGCAGCCCTATTCAGTAGTTTTAGGCACGGGATTCCGTCAAATGATAAAGACCATTGATCCTCGTTTTAATATCCTCTCCCGCACGCATTTCAGCAGCAAAATAATTCCAGAACTGTATGAAGTGACTAGGAGAGAGGAGGTTTGTTCTGTTGTTCTTTAAGGGTGTATTTATAACAGTTAAGTATTTTCTAGGGTTTAAGTGTGTGAATGACAATGTTTGTTGTTTGAGTTTATTGAATAATGTCAACGTTTACATTTCACATTACTTTACAGTATACTGCACTTTACTATTTTTAATATTGCCTGTTTTTGACAGAAGGCCAGAATAGTGTTCCTTGTTTAAAATACATTTTGTGATTTGACTTAATATGTGCCCTTTTTACATTTAATTGCATCTTGCATTGTCTCTGCAAGTGTGAGTAGAAGCACCTTGTTGACTTAAAATAGAAAAGACAAATATAACCTAATGCGTGTTAGCGGCAGGATAATATTGATATATCGAAACCGAACCGTTACCGTGGCCCAAAAACCGTGATACAAACCGAACCGTGGCCACACTGTACCGTTGCATCCCTAGTTGGTATCGTGTCAAAACTGAACTTTTGGTATTGTGACAACACTTAGAAGAAAAACATCTAGCACAGGAGTGAAAACATCAATGACAATTAATGAATCACAAAATGCAACCATGACCAACAAAGCTCACACACAAAAACCAAAATCAGTTCAGACGAACACACCACTTAAGCACACCCAAGATGCAACAAACGTAAAGCAATCACAACAATCACTTCTATAACAACAAAAAAGGACACACCAACCACAAATCATTACACTTGTCCACATGTAAGCTTACTAGCAGGAATCCACACGTATGCAGCACTGCTAAGAGCCCTCTTTGTGGCAGGGAAGTCCAGTCCTCATCAAGGAGTACTACGGCCCTGTTTTCTGCTCCGTATTCTAGTAATAACTGAACAGACCTGACATAGCAGAATTCACAAGTCCGTTTATGCATCAGGTGTTTTCTGAGACATGTTCAACTATATTGGATGGTTCTGAATAGAGCCTGACGATAAATCTGCGTGCTGATTTTATTGATTTATTAAGCTAATTGCCGGTATATTAGTATCAGAGTTTATAATGAACAATTGGGAGAAAATTAAAGGAAAGGAAAGACGAAAAATCTCTCAATCAACTGTTTGCCAGTGTTGTCATTGCATAGTTTGTCCATCGGAGGGTGTACTGCAACTTCAAGGCAACACACTTTGTTTCCTTAGCATTCATCTCAGCTGACCATTGCCCATTACAACAGAGTCTTGATCTGTGTTTTTATGGTATGGTGATAATTTACATGTGAAATGCATGTGGAAGTGTAACTCTAAAATGTGTTTTTTTTTTTTTTTGCTGTAAACTAAATGACATGACCGATCTGTGATGAAACACATCTATTACGTCTTTGAATTAAGTTTGGCTCCTACTGCCCTCGTGTGGCTATTGCTGGCGCGCAGTAATGACTCTGGAATGAAGTCTGGAATGGAAGTCATTGCAGCTTGCCAAGCAGTTTATTTAATCCAATGGCATGACAGTATTTCACTTTTGATGATGTGATTTGTCTCACTGACGAACAATGGGGCTTGTCAAGCTGTTGGGAGACGACTAACATTATACCCGTTTATATACCTGTGATTCAAACGTCAATACAGATGATACAAGAAGACTCAGAGAGTCTCCAGACGCTTGGTAGAAGAGGTATATTCCAGCAGGATAATGATCCACAAAATCCACAAAAGTTTCTAAAGAAAAAAAAAAGTGAAAACTATGATCTGGCCAAGTATGACTGACTTGACTCCAATTGAGCACTTTTGGACGATTTTAAAGAGAAAGTTAGAATAATACAACCCCTCTAGCAAAGAAAATAATTGTTTCTGAAGAATGGCAGAACATCTCTACAAAAATGTGTGCAACACTGGTATCTTCCACACTGAGAGCAGCCGAGTCCTTTATAAAAAAAAGGGGGATATACAAAGTAAAAATAAATTATTTGAATCTCAGGCTTGAAAGGTGTACTGACTTCTGTCGAGTTGCTGAGTGTCTACTGTGGGGCCTTCATTTTTATTATAGTAAATCTAAACCGTTAGTTTTAAATTTGACAAAAAGAGAAAATACCCTACTGTTACTTAGAATGCAATTACTGTAGGGTGATACTATTTTGAATCATTTGACAGTTAAGTGATATTGAACAGGGGTGTACTCCCTGCTGTTGTATACTGTATCATATAATTAAACAACATAATATCCTTTCTTTATCAGAACTTTCCAAGTATGCTGGGGAAATCTTTATGTTTTGCGTTTTTGATAAAAATGAATATTAGGAGAAATCTCGTTGTCGGATTTTTTAATCCTCAAATATCGAAATCGGTATTGATCTTAAAAAGTCTATATTGGTCGTATTGTAGTTCTGAATTAGTCATGAATTCAAGCTGAATCAGGACACTCCAAGAGAGGGACAGGACCACCCTGATATGGGGGCATGAAAGACAGGGAGAAATGTCTGCACAGCAGACGGCATCGGCGGATGAAAAGCAGAGTCTTTACCCCAAAGGCAAGCAGACAGGATTAGGAGGGGAGCAACTAAAGGCCACTTTATAGTCCAGGCGACAAGAGACCCTCAATAAAGATGGCTTTCAAAGCGACAACATCTGTGTCCACTAGGGCGGCATGTACAGCTATAATTCTGAAATGGAGCTGATGTTTTCTTCATTCCCTCTGACTGACGGACAAGAAATATGAGACCGTTTTTGCTTAATTGACAATGCTATCGTCGTCTAGCTTAAAAGTGTTTTTAGAATTATAGGTAGCTTACAGAGCTAACTTCATGTTTCATGAAATGTTATCTAAATTAAAACGGAGACCTCCATGACTGTGAATACGACCACAAATTTAAAATGGAAAGAAAATAGTGTTATTTTGCCATGGCTAACATATCTTGAACTAGCTAGCTTGTAACTAATTAGCTAGGTAGTCTTTTTATTTTTGTGAAGTGGCTTGTGTCGCCTGGACTACAAATTGGGTACGGACGCGGATGACCGGACCGGTACCTGAGCTGCCTCCAGAGGCATTGAAGGTAGAAGTGGTAGTGACAGGTGTGGTGACTGAGGACCCCAGGGTGCCCTTCTGTTGGGCCTGTTTGCTTAGGGACAGAGGGACGAGGACAGGTCCTTTGGCGCCCCCTGCCTGTTCTTTTTGGGAGCTCTGGGCTGCAACGGGTTGACCCACCACAACCACGGGGTTGGAAGACAAGACTAGTTTTTGAACACCTGGCAGCTTCTGCTGCTGGGAGCAGAGCTGGTTGACCACAAACTGGGTGTACACACTTCCCACAGTGGGCTTGGTTGCTGTACAGAGGAACAGATTAAGACTGGTTGAGACTCCCCATACAAAAAAATTAGTTGAGTAGAATGAATACTTTATTTACTCTAATATTAAGTTGGTGCACTGTAGAGGGGATGTGTTAGATTGTGATGGATTGATTTAATACCAATAGGAAGAACAGGTAAAAGTAACTTGATATTTTTGGTATTTCCTGAATCTGACCCAATCCAAATCCATTCAAATCTAAAATGTACTCTTAATGGATGTCCCTTCATCGTGATTGTAACACATTTTGAGTTCTGACAAAATGTTCAAAGACAAAGCATCCAAGTATGCCATTAGGAAGACCTATGTGACTAGAAGATCTAGGTGCTTTCACTGTCATCCCACCAACTATCAAACGAGAATAAGCTATGACTCACCTGCTGGTTTTGAAGACAATGAAGCTGATGTCGTCGTATTAACAGAAGCAACCTTTGCTGGGCTCGTGACTTTGACACTAGCTGTGTTTGTGGCTTGGACTTGAGCTTTCCTATACCCTGGTAGATTCCCAGGGTCCAGTCGGCCTGTGATGTATGCAGCGAGCCTGTTGGCTGGGTGCAGCGCTCCCATATGACCAAGCTGTAGTCTGGCTTTGGGATATGATTTTCCATTCACCTGGAGCCAGAAAAGAAGGGTATGTGAAAGTTAAGCATATGACATCTACATTTTACTCTTTGCTATGATGACTGATGATGTATACCAGTCTTATTAGTTTTGTTCTGGTAATATAATATAATGTATGAAAAAACAAACACCAAATGTGTCCATGTCATACTATCACTACTTGTAGAGCTGTAAATCAATGATTTGAAAAGAAGTAGGTGTGCAGCCCGTAACATTAGTTGTAAGTTGAACGGCTCAAGCTTGCAAGGTCGTGAATTCAACTAAGCTCCGTGTCAGGTGTACATTGGATGCCCTCAGCTATTTTAACCATTACATATGCACTAACAGAGATAATTACCAAGGCAGTTGCAGTTAATTGCATTTTTTAAAACCGTGTTAAATATTTCAAATTAACCTATTCAAGCCCTAACCACTGAAATCACAAGTATCTTTTGTTTAATGTCATTTGTGTAAAGTGTAATTTTATGCAGGAACATACTGTTATAGGAAAGCCTTCACCAGCTTTATATTGGGCAATAAGAAGACCAGCTGTAGGCACACCGGCCAGAAAGGGGAGGCCTTGTTCTGGCCTTAGTTCTGGCAAAAGCTCCATCATCCTGTGCTTTGCCGTTGGTTCTGCCCTCGGCTCAGGCTTGGGTTCTGCCTTGGGTTCTTGCTGGGCAACTGGCCTCTGTTGCTCCGGTTTGGGCACAGCTTTTGTTGCGAGAGGCTCCGGTGGCTTGGTCTCCAGCTGAGTCTGGATCTTATCCTTCAGTAAGCCTAGCTGTGGCTGGGAGATGAGCACCTTGTAGTTGACGCAGGGGCCCTGGCCCTCATCTACAACGTTCTGCGAGATGGGCTGGATGCGGTATTTGCCAATCCAGAAGGGCGTCTTCAGGCGGTCCTTGTCCATGTGCTCGCATAGCACCCGCATGATGTACGTGCGGTCCGCATGTCTCTCCCACTTGCATTCGGACACAACCTCCAGCCGCTTGGAAGGGCCGTGGATGTACTCGCCAGGCTCTGGCTCCTCCCCCTGGCCACTCTCTGATGGGAAACAAAATGTGACCACTAGTGTTATGTCTACAATTGTTCTTTTAACTTGTTTTACTTTTGTTCCGTGTTTCCTTTCATACTGATGTGATATTTGGTTCACTTCAGTATTGTCAAGGGTGAAACAGAAACCGTGTGTGACCATGCGTGAGAACTTTGAACTTCTGCTGTGGTATAGACACCTGTTCCCTGGCCTTCACTCAAACTCACCCTCTTGTTCACTAAGCTCCTCTGACTGCAGCCTGCTCTTGGTCCCTGCCTCCAGTGTCCAGTCTATGGGTGACAGGCCTTTTAGGGCAGGAGGTCCTACACACTACAACTCTCCCCAATGTACTGCATAGCCCTCGGTCATCATATACATGCCCGACATTCAAAATCATCCCTCTGTTTAACATCCCTTTTCTTAAGTCATGTTTGTCGAGATAATTCTGTTGTACTACATCGGTCATTGTTGTAATTTCATATATGGGCCATTCTACCGAATTGATGCAAAGTCATGTCGGATATATTTTGAATTTTTTTATGGTTTATTCCCAAAACTTTGTCCGTATGTATATTGTACCATATCTAAAGTACACATATCTAGAAAAAGAACCGTCAAGTTTTATATTGTATTTTCAGAATGTGTGGGAATGTTTTTCCTCTTCCAAAAATTGTCACTACCGAAACACCACATTTACTATAGTAAAAAAGTATTATTATTGACCTGTTCAGATTGTGTTTCCTTCCCTTTTCTAAAGTGTATTTTTACAAATATTTCTTGAAGGTTTTCACAATGAAATCCATAGAAATGAATTTTTTACCAAATTTTCAAGTTCAATTTATCTGTTTCAGTAGTGACTGCACTGTTTCGGTAGTGACTGCACTGTTGGATGGATGTTCATTTTTCTCCCAAAATCATCCAAAAGGTGCTCTGGGCCGCCCTTTAGTCCACACAACACATTTATTTAAAAATTATGGGATTGAACTACTTACCATTTCATTTTGTCACTACCCAAATCATCTTGTCACTACCATATGTTTCGGTAGTGACTGTTTCGGTAGTGACAATTCTAGCTAACTTTAAGCATAAATAAAGAATTCTAGCAAGCACACGGCTTTCAAACACATCTTTGAAGAGGTGAACACACATACAAACATAAGATTTTCCATGAAACCCCAAAAGGTTTACTTAATTGAAGAAAACATGCGTTTCGGTAGTGACAATTCTTAAGGTTACACGTCGATTTTCAGACTTTGGAACACATTTATATAAAAACTATGGGATTTAGCTACTTACCATTCAACCATGAGGGACAGAGATGCAGTGTCACTGCATGGTCAAAAATGCAGAGTCGTGGCTAAAACACAGGCTCAGCCAATGGACTAAAACTCTTGTGTTTCGGTAGTGACATGAAAACTAGGGACATGATTTTTTGAGTATATTAAATTGATTTAAAAATTAAACCCACAATAAATCTAAATATTCCAAGTTCTGTTTCAACCCAATCATAAAGATCTTTGAAATTAAATCATTGAAAAAAATCTAAAAAAAATTAAAAGTGTTATTTAAAGGCATTGAAATTTAGATGTCAGGGTTGGGGACAGCTACTTCCCAATAGAAAGTACCCTATAAATGATGATTTTGTATATATTTAGCTTATCACTATCTCATGTAATGCATTGGGTTTATATAGACCATAACATGTTCTAATTAAGTATCTATGCCTAGATACCTAATTGTTTTGTAAATAGTTTTTATTGTTGAGGGACTGCATATTACACGAATTCGGTAGAATGGCCCATATACGTATGTTTTTACATGTCATACTGCCATACTGTACTTTCTGGGTGTATGCCATCATACCATATTGTATTTATGCTGTCCTACTTTATCCAATATTTTTAGGGATTTAAATTTTTTAAATATTTGTGGGGTTGCTACGATGGTAGACATTTTGTAATGTGTGACACCTCGAAGTACAAACAAACTTCTGAACTTCATATAAGCTGTGATTAGATAAAGTCTTCCAGTATGATTGTAAGGTTCAGAACATGTTGGACGTATGTACATACCATCTGCTGATTCCCCAGAGATGTTTTCTTCCTGAAATGCAGGACACAAAGTTATAGAAATAAAATAGAGTGTAGAGGTGGAGCTCTTATGATTTTTCTTCTGGAAGTCATCCAATACAGCTAAGCTAATCAGGAACCATTTATGTCGTTATAGTAACGCATTACTTGAAACCACACATACACATAAAGCCATGGTATACTGTTATCAATTACTGACATCCATAACATGTAAGTCCATAGGCTTCACCTTTCTTCTGGGCTCATTGGAGGACTTGGCTTCAAAGGGCCTGATACGTGCACAGGTCATCATGGCCTCATCACCCAGATTGTCATCCTACAGAAAAATATCAACTGCATTACAAGCATGTCAAATCAAAAGCATTTAGTGTTTTTGGAATGCATAAACTGGAAGTAACTCATTAAAATACTGAGCCGTCAGCAGTCATCTTTGTATGAAGCCATGTCAATGTTAAGACAAGTGCTTACCATATCCTCATAATCTGGTTGAATACCATAGCGTAGAGGGCAGGGAAGGTGAATCGGAGTAGGTATGTGCAGCTGATCTTCATCAGCCTCTATACCTTTACGGTTCCAAAGTGTTCTCACACGAGTGGCTGGCTCTGGGGTCACTGGAGGGTCAGTGAGCACTGTACATCACAGAGAGAGGGAGGGAGAGGAAGAAGAAAAGAAAGAAAGAGGGAAAATGAGAAGTAGAAAATGAGAATAACACAGTGAGAACAGCAATGTCATTCAGCAAACACATGCCCGACAACCTCATAACAAACCAAATATATTCAGGTCTTACCATAGGCCACAGATTTTTTCTTTTTCTTCTTCTTCCTTTTTGTTTTGATTGAGCTCTCCTCATCCTCCGTCAAGGTTTGAGATGATGGAGAGTTCTCCTCGTTCACCTCCTCTTGCTTGGGCTTCCTGAGAAGAACTACTTTATGGCGCAGACAGTGGCATCCCAGCATGCATTCTGGCTTTCCACAATGGCTGTGGCGTCGCTCCTGGGCCAGGCTGGTGCACACACAGCCCAGGCGGCAGTGGGTGCTGAGGCAGGGTGGTGCTCGACGTTTAATGATCCGGAGAGAGGCAGAGTTTTCCCCTACAACACCCTGGGATGGAGGGTCAGGTCAAAAGAGTATAAGTTATACTATAGTTATACCAAGAGATAGGTGAAATTACTCATCCATAGTTTAGAAGTATTGAAAGGTCACAATGACATACTTTCACTTTGCCCCACAGCCATACTTTTACTTTGAGGTAAATAGGTTTCACATTAGAGTACCCTTTTCAGAAGCCAGCAATCTCATAAGACAGAAACATCAGTACCGTTATAGAGGCAAGCGCTGCCAGAGCGATGGAGGCCCGTTCCTCCGTGACAAACGTGCGCTCTTTCCCCTCCCACACTGCTCCGTCCTCCACATCCAGCAGCTTCACCACGGCGGGAGGCAGGTTCACACCGCGCCCACAGACACTGCGAACAGCCTGGGCGGCTGAAGTAGTGCCCCCCTTCAGAGAAGCCTTGACTGGCGGGGTCTCTGATCTTGGTGATTTTAGGGTGGATGGGGTCTTTGTAGTGTTTTTGACCTTGGATGATGTTTTTTTGCTGGGGGGAAGAATGGCATCTTTAGTTTGAGAGATGGATGGGGATGGTTGTGTGGTTGTGGGGGCTCCCTTGGCTGTCCTGGATGACCTGCGTGCCGTGCTTGCTCCCAGCTTTTGGGGCTCTTTAGGTTTGGGAGGTATCTTGGACCTTTTGGTTTGGGAGGTAGAAAGAGAGTTGGAGGAGACAGGGGCAGCAGGTGAGACCGGTGTGGGAGTGGGTGCGGACCCCCTCTTCTTCAGGACACTGTCCAGAGTCCGCACGTAACTGCTACTTTTGGTGGGCATCTGGTACGCCACTGGGGTGACGCAGCTTGCGGAGAAACTGGCAGCACGTTCATCAATGAGCTTTCCCTCACTGGCCAGGTACTCATCTAGCATGTCACTGCAGAAGGCTGACCGGTTCTTCAGTGACGCATCTGCGCTGGTACCACCTTCAAACAGGAAAAAAAATGTTTAATTATAATAGTGATCCACTTTTGTGGATATGGTGGTAAATATGACATGTATATGTATGATCTACTGAGGCTATTATTACATTATAATAGTATGATGTCTTGTCTTACCTTCAGGCTGTGATTCTTTAGGGTCTGGTGTGACAAATTTATTCCTCCAGCCTTTGATTTTGGTGATATCTGTTGTTTTTCCTGTCCGAGAAACAAATTGGACTATGTCCACAGAAATATCTAGTTAACATGGAAGTGAAATAAAAAAAATAATGGAGGTCTGTGTTTTTTTCAGAGCATGTGAGCGGAGCGGAGCGTGGAGCGGGTGGTGGAGCGGAGCGGAAGAAATAGGTTGGAGCGCAGAGCGGTTTTAAATTCAAAGGCCGGAGCGGGGATTTCACTCCGCTCCAGTCCGCTCCGATTTTAACTGCTTCTAGCGGCTTACATGTAGGTGGTTCACGTAGAATAGAATGGGTTTCAATGGGAGCATCCAAGCAACCTGATTGGATAAAACGCGTCACGTGAGACCCTTCCACCCCCCCCCTGCAACACTGGCTCGTGTGCCCGCGAGAGTAGCAAGATGGAGTTTGGGAAGTACTTCGAAAAGCAAGGTGATAGGTCATATAAATGCAAAATTCAGGTCAAAAAGCGAGAGGAAGATGTAGACCATGAGGAAGAATGTGGCGACATCATCGCTGTGGGCAAAGATTCGTATTTTAACCTTCGAAGGCATATCATGAGAAAACACGAGGAGGTGCTCCGCAAACACCAGGATGCAACAAAACGTGAGCATTCCTCTTTTGCCAATTCTAGATTAAACATTTTGGGTACAACATTTCCCCAAAGACCTTTTGTTTTGACTTCTCAATAACAACAATTTCCCGTAGACTAATTCTTTGGAGTTAGATTATTTCATTAAATAATTTTGATTAATTTAAATACAAGTTTACAGTTGGCTGCCGTCGGATTCTCCAACTGCTATGTCACTTTGTCTTATTCAGTAGCCGCCTTTAGCTAATAGGCCCTATGCCTACACAGAGAAATGACACGTCATTTCATGTTCATGTTCATTTCGTGTTCATGAAAGCCTGTATTTTAATACAACGTTCTCAAAATAGGCCTATTCCATTATTTCTTAGTGCTGTCAGTTTAACGCGTTATTAACGGCGTTAACGCGAACCCATTTTAACGCCGTAAAAAATTTTATCGCGCGATTAACGCGGTGTAAAAAAAGATCAACGTTATTTTGCCCTCCCAAACTTTGTAGTAGGCTAACGTCACGTTTGAGTGAATGATGAGCGCGATACAGCGAAATGGATGATAAAAAGCTTCTGAATAGAAAGTTTACCTTTAAAAGTTGTGTTGTGCAAAAGAAGTGAGCTTCACTGTTGTCTGAAAATGTCAACCGGCAGCAAAAAATATTAAGCCATGGTTTAACTGCACTATAGGCTGAGTCCATGTTTATCTTAAATGTGCACTTTATAATTTTATTTTGTACCGCCCTGTTCGGCAATGTTGTTTTTCAATAAAATAAAACATTGCTTAAAGCAAGCCAATCCACTTTTCCATGTTGATAACAGCATTAAAATAAAATAAAAATGATGGAAAAAAAATTATTGAAGGGGGCATTTAGAATAGATACATTTTGCGATCGCGATTCATTTTGATTAATTTAATCGCGATTAATTTTGAGTTAACTATGACAAAAATGCGATTAATCGCGATTAAATATTTTAATCGTTTGACAGCACTATTATTTCTTATTCAGGCCAAGAAACAGAGCGAGAGCAGCAGACTGAAGGGCAAAGCACAGGAATAAAGAGTTTCTTCGCTACCGCCAAAGCCCCACTTGTAACAGGCATACGAAAAAAGCAGCTGGATAAAGCGTTCTTTAAAATGATATGTCTGGATTACAAACCACTGACAGAAGGAGGAATGGAAGGAACGCGATATTTTGCCAGTACGGCCCAGCCAGGCTACACGCCCCCGTGCTACAACACGGTACGGGACACACTGATGTCTGATGCCCTGCAGGAGATGAACGATGGTCTGCGAGACCTACTGAAAAAAGGTGACGGTTTCGTGGTGTCAGCAGACATTTGTGCCAGCCGAAGGGGGCACAGCTTCCTAGCAATTGTGGCCACCTTCATTGATGGGTCATTCCGCGGACACACATCATTGCTGAGCTGTGACAACATAAAGGGGCATCACACCGCGGAACGGATTAATCAAATATACGAGAGTGTCCTGAAATACTGGAACATTGAAGGACGAGTAATAAGGGTGGTCACCGACAGCGCCAGCAACATGGTGAAGGCCTTCAACATCTTGCCTGTGACGGAAGAGACCACGGTTGGTAATGATGGCAGTGCTGAATGTGACGAGGAGGAGGATATGCCTGCGCTGTCGCAGATGGAAGTGGATGCGGTTAGAGCCAATGCAGAAAAAATTATATACACCCACTGCCTCAAGTTTACATTTGAGATGCCCTATCCATCTGCTTCAGCTGGCGATAAAAGATGCCATTAGCGAGCACAGCAACATTACCAGGCTGCTCGCCAAAGTCGGAAATCTGGTGAGAAGCGTGAGGAAGAGCACAATGAACACCGAAGAGGCGGATCGCATAGGTGTTCGACCCACAACTGCTTGCACCACCAGATGGAGCAGCCAGCTGCAGATGATTGATTCAGTCCTTCTACTCTTCCATAAAGACCCACTGTGGCAGTCAAAAATGAAGACTTCTGCAGCTCACATCACCCTAAACGAAGTGAGGCAGCTGACGGAGCTTGTTGGAGTGCTTACACCACTGGCAGACCTCACAAACACCTTGCAGAAGGAGTTGGGGAACCTGGGGATGATTCTGCCCGCTGTCAGTGAATTAAAATCCCTGCTCACGAAGGATGCTGCATTGCCTATGGCCATCGCTGCCTTCAGTGAAACATTGGCCAACAACATCACAGCTCGTTACAGTGGATATTACACCGACAAGCACTTACTTCTAGCGTCGGTACTGGATCCACGCTTTAAAACGGAATGGATAATTCGTGACGAGCATGTATGCAACAGGCTTGGGGAGATCCGTGACCTCCTTGTGGAGGAAACTGAACGAATGAACTCTCCTTTCGGAGCAACAAACCCGACACACACCTCATCTGAAGCCCCTGAGTCTGAAGACTCTGAACCAAAAAAGTCACGACTGTTTGGGTCATACTTCAGCGAGCAGCTGCGCACTCCTGAAGACGTCAAAGGAGAAGTGGAAAAATCCCTTTTGACCCCACGGCAGAATCCTGACACTGATGTCATTCAATATTGGATGGAAAACTCCAAGCGATATCCCCGTCTGGTGAAAGTAGCTTGCGTCGTCTTCAGCATCCCCAGTGGCTCTGCAAGCGTAGAGAGGGTGTTTTCTGCAGCCGGGTTGGTGTCCAGAAGTCACCGCACAAGCCTGAAGCCTGAAATATTGTCCAGACTGGTTCTACTAAA
Organism: Sprattus sprattus; assembly: GCF_963457725.1. Lineage (NCBI taxonomy): Eukaryota > Metazoa > Chordata > Actinopteri > Clupeiformes > Clupeidae > Sprattus > Sprattus sprattus. The sequence continues at coordinate 9,256,332 of NC_137911.1, forward strand.
GGTGAACGCAAAAGAACTGTCCAGATGATGCCTGAGACAGAACGACTGTTTTTTTCTGTACACTGCGCCACCCTTACGCATCTGCCCAAGAGTCAGATCTTTGTTCTTTAATCGCGTAAAAGGCCTACGTTCACTTGTGAGTACAAGAAGTTTTTTTATTTTATTTTTTTTGCATCAAGAAGTTGCATTGTAAGTTGCACTATGAACACTTTAAAGGTTTTTGTTTGATTGATTTTTTTATCTTCAACTTTACATTTTTCAAGACTTAAATAAAGTCGTTCTTGCTGGTTTGAAATAAACTGTTTCTCTGGTTGTTGGCATTTGCTCAATGGAATAGACTTTATTTAAATTCATGTTTGACTTAAAACCTAAGTCAATGCCTATGCTGTAGTCTGTGCCTATAATCTGTTATAGTCTGTGTTTCAACTTCACCACGGAATCGCAGAGACGAGGATTGCACATTGTATGAAAAACATACACTAACGTAGTCTAGTAAATACATTAATAATTAAATAGGAAACGCGGGGCAACATGAATGGAGCGAGGTGTTACGTTCACAGCTGGGAAACAGCGCGATAATTTAACAGCCAGTTAACCCTCTGTACCCTGTAGCGGCCGTCCTATTCTCCTGTAACAGCCGCCACCGGCCGGCATGTTATAGTGACCATACACAAGCTAGAGTGTTATTTCTGAATGTTACTTACAAGCCTAATACATATATTTGACTCTTGTCAACATATATTCATGATTATAACCATATACAAGTATTGAACTAATTTGGGATAATTTGAGTTATATCAGTGTCTGCATCAGAGGGAGCGGAGTTCTCCTGAAGTCAGTGGTTATTCTACATCTACCTATACCCAGTTAAAGTTACCTGTCCCAGCTAATTCTTTGAAACACCAGCGATTCATTTATTACATTTTACTCACTTTCCCTAATCATTTGTAATAAATACACCACTCTACATCGCAGTTTTCATCAGTGCCTGTTACCAACGATAGTTGATCGTTTTAGCTATTTGTGCTAGTCTATCTTTATAACGTAGCTACGTTTCAGGCAGTGCTGTATGGAGTGGGCTAGATAGCTGTTTATCATACCTGGTCGTAATTGATGACTCAAAGATGACTTGTTAACTGTCCTTGTACTGTTATCACATCTTCTAGTACCTTTTTACGATATTGGAATGAGTTTACGGGTATTTGTTAACTTTGTCAGTTGTAGCTTTGGGTAATCCTGCAGTTGTAGGCGATTAGCACACAAAATGTTCCTGCAAAGCGATGGGTCTGACGATAACTCAGATTTGTTTACACTTTTATTGGTACAGCAAGATAAACGTGACACTTTTCGGTCAAAAACTTGACAGTCATACTGGTTTAGGCCCATTATTATCAGCAGGTTAGGTGATATTAGGGGTGTAAAAAAGAATCGTTTTGCATCGATGCATCGATCCAACAGCCGACGATACGATGCATCGACACGTCCGCAACAGTATCGATTTAAAAAAAAAAAAAAAATTTTAAAGGGATAGTTCGGTTTTTAAGACATGAAGTTGTATGGCATCTACATCACCAGTGTAATGCAATCCACGCTGACTTACCTCCGACAGCGTCCTGTGAGCAGAGTTCTCGTCCAGTTTGGGTCAAACCGAAAGTAGTCCGGCAGGTTTCTAGACCCAGGAAAATAAAACGTTTCTCTTCCCAAAACATTATGTGTTCAAAAGAGTGATATATTTGCATCCCAAAACCGTTGTAGTGGAAAAAGTCACACCTCGTTATCACTTGGCCCTATTTTCAATACGCTCGATAATGCAATCTCACAGCTAGAGTCTACCTTTGATTCGCGAAAGTTGATTCGCGAAAGTTTTGATTCGCGAAAGTTTTGATTCACCAAAGTTGCCTGAGAGAAACGACCATCACAGGAAAACTATGCTTTATGTCAATTTTATCAAATGTTGTCTCAGTTTTCATCGTTTTCCTGTGATGGACGTTTCTCTCAGGCAACTTTGGTGAATCAAACTTTCGCGAATCAACTTTCGCGAATCAAAGAGGTAGACTCTAGCTGTGAGATTGCATTATCGAGCGTATTGAAAATAGGGCCAAGTGATAACGAGGTGTGACACTTGACACATGTATCGGTGACATCATTAAATCAAACGCCATATGTCCCAGGGCCCTGGCATAATTACATGAAGGGAAAATGTCAGAAAATAATTTATCCTAAAAATTTGAGCGGAGCGTGGCGCGATTTCGCCGGAGCGGCAGGAAATTTAAGATGAGCGCGGAACGGTTTTGAGCGGAGCGGTTTTGAGCGGAGCGCCCTGGCACAACGTTGAGCGGCAGAGCGAATGAGCGGACATCATCCTGAGCGGGGAGCGGGAATTGCGCGGCGCTCCGCTCACATGCTCTGGGGTGGACAATTCTTTAACTTAAGAGTGCCTAGTGTTCCTCAGTAAAACTTTTAAAAGGTTAAAAAAAGAAGCAAAAGAAAAACCCTACAAGAGATACAGTACATTAATAATGAGACATAATTAACAAATGGAATTGTCCTTACGTTGTGATGACACACCCTCTGAGTCTTCACCAAGACATGGAGAGGCAGGGGGAATAGGCAGCTCCACACCCAAATATACCAGATCTATGGCTAAGATCTGATCAAGTATATTCAACTTCAGACCAACTTAAAAAAAAAAGAGAAAATCAGAGTGTTCCATCAATGAGACCGCAAATGACTGGCTCCATTCAAGGTGTTATCAAGTGTTACTATTAAAGAAATAAGCTACAATTTACATTATCTATACATTACACGTTGTCATTTAGTTTAATATACAACTCTTCCTCTTGATCTGTAGCCAATCACATATAAAGTCTGAAAATCTAGCCATTTAAGAAACGGTCCTAAGAGTAGTGTAATTAAGAGTCTTTGGACCACAGGCTAATCGGTCTTACCTTCCTGTAGGACTGGGTGGATGACCTGTTTGTGTTTCATGACCTTTAAATCTTGAAGGAGGGCCTTCTCCAATGAAGCGATTCGTTCAGCCATGCTCTCAGGGGATTCAACTGTTGCAAAAAGACATCACGATTACACACCACCCATCTAAATGGTCAGCGCAACTGTGTTCTACAACGTGGGTGAAAAATTCATTAATGTTTTAATGTGTACCCTGCTTTTCCATAACCTCAGACAATTTCTGCGGTGCTGGTGGTGATTCTTCAGCTTGGTCTCCAAGATGAATTTCAAGAGCCTCCTGTCAAGTGCATGAATGAAATTTCACCATTTACTCATTTCTATATAACAAAAACATTACAACTAAATACAGGATTAAATTGTTTTTAGGCTAGAGTATGTACTGTAGTTACCTTTGAGGTGAAGGAGACAAACAATTGACCTTCCACATCTTCAAGGTTAGGATGCATGCGGACATCAGTAGGACCACCAACTAACAGTGGCTCATCAGGTTGCTTGGTCTTTCTGCCTTTTTTGCGTCTCCCATTGGACTTTTTCCCCACAGACAGCTGGTTGCTAGAGTTGATTACAAGGGACGCCACACCAGTTCCACAGCTCGCTTCATTGTCCTGCACTTGTTCAGTGGCTTGGGGAACATCTAGTTTGTCAGGAGGAGGATCTGAAGGCTCTTGGTCAGATGAATGCGCTGGGCTACCATGTGAAAAGCTTGGGGATGATGGGGAACCAGGTGCCGAGTCAAAGGCATCAGCTTCAGATGGTAATGGTGACGGTGTGGCAAGTGTAGTGGATTGGTTGACAAGGTCTTTAGATGAATTTGTAGGAAAAGACTGGGGTTTAGCTTCATTGGTAACAGGCGTTATGTCAGTTTTAGAGAGTACTGTAGTGGACAGTAGTGTTGTACTCGTTTCGAGTGATGGTGGTTTGCATAAGGTTTGTATTTCAGGGAATGTTTTCAAAGTGGCTATGTCATCGGTTTTAGGAGATGTCAAACATTCTAATGGGGCACAGAGAACAATGTTTTCAACAGTTTTATTAGATGAGACAGGAGACAGTGTTGATGAGGTATGGGTGTCAACCAATTGAGTGCATGATTCTGTAGGGTTTGTGGAATTAGGTATAAAACTAATACTTGTAGAAGGTGAGGTATTGCCTTTTGATAACAAATTAGACCCAGAAGCATCAGGTTTAGGGGCGATATTGACAGGTTTTGGTTTTGATTTGCGCTGTTGAAAGAACAATGCAAGGAGGGGCAAGGCCACAGCACCTGCTCGTTTTTGTGACACAGATTTATTCTCGGTTTGTTCTTCAGAGTCACCAAGCGTTATTCCTGAGCCAGTTTCCTCTGATGAAATGCTAGGACCCTTCTGCCTTTGAGATTTCTGGACACAAAGAGAATTAGAAACATCAGGAGTCTGTTCCGAATCCTCCATGGATTTCACATCTGCAGGTAACTCCTCCTTCACAACAGGCATTGGCTGTACGTCATCTTGCACTGATTTTTGTGACGCCTTCTCCAGACCTAGGTTGCCCCCAGGGTTAACACTGCCATTGTCAGTTTTGGGATCACTAGCCTCAGGGGCTATCTTTCGCAGTTTACGCGGTGCCCCTTGAAACAACTCGGACAAAGTACTTGGACGTCGTTTCACAGTACTGGAAGCAGACAAAAAACAAATTAAGGGTATATTGAGAGTGAATTAAAAGGGTTGTGGACCTTCACATGCCGATAATGTTCATTTCTTATCTAAATAATGTATTGTGTAAGGGGTAAAAACCATAGGATGTTTTGATCACCTGTTTACCCACATAATTCTACATAGTATACATTATCATCTCATAACCTTTTAAAAAGGTTTCAAAACAATCTGACTCATTAAGAGCACAACTTTATGACTCCATGACTGGCAGTTATGCATGGGCAATGAGGCAGGTTGCATCCGCTTTAAAAAAACTAAAAAAACTCCCTTAGAACTTTCGTAGTAAATCATTCTGTACTTCATTATTAATGGGAAACTATTTCTTCCTGAAGGCCATAAATTGGGTCCGGTGAACTTATAAGACAGAGTAATTGGTCATGTCATGAATCCAAAACAATAAATGTTGTCTCATACTCGTATGCTGCATAAAATAGTACTCATCTTGCTTGTTTTAATTTCGTTTCACAGAAATATAAATAGTAAAATAGCAGCGGTGACATGATTTTTAGTGTGCATCGCTTCGATTTCTTGTACCTTAAAGAACTTCAAGAATACTGTGATCACAATAGAAATATAAAAATATGTCTTACAGATATAGTTAATGTTATAATTACATTTATCTCAGACATAAAGCTCTCTCTGTCATTTTCATGTCATTATATCACTAACCTCTTCTCTGTCATCCCTGACAGCTGGGTATTACCATCTCTGCGGTAAACCTCACCCTCCTTCATGGCTGGAGGATCCTGCTCCTTAGTGCTTTTTTCAACAGGGACCCTCTTGGCAAACAAAGCTTTGAGACTGTTTGTAATGGGCCCAAGCTCCTTATTATTCTTATTTTCACCTTCCACTGAGACACTTGGTGATCCTAGTTTGGGCATTAGGCTGCGCATGTTGGCAGCATCTTCCCGAAAACCCTTTGCAAAAGGGTTATAATCAATTTTGAGTTGAGTAATACTCAGGTTCTGATAAGCCGTTCCAGCAAAGAATTCTGTTTGTGGAAAACTGAAGGTCATGACATCTGGCCCTTCTACATCGATCACATCTGTTCGCTTGTCAGCAGGAACTACATGCAACCGCGGCAAGTACCGATGCATAGAGTGCAATATGACATGTCCCTCTTGGTCCATGACATTATTGGTAAGCTTGAGCTTGTAAAATGACACAGGACTCTGCATCCAGTAGTGACCAGAAGCAGGAGACTCCGGGTGGATGAAGACCCTTCCTGAGACGTGAGCCTCTGATTTTCCATTTGGCTCCCAGCGATGGTCACTCCATTTATAGCGATGGTTGTCCATGGGAGTAATGTCCATGACAAGGAGGTAAGTCTGGAAGGGCTCCAACCCAGAAATCCGATAGCGGCAAGACGGAAACATCCGTCTACCTTGCTTGGTTAGAATCATCTCTGTCTTGCAGCGGAAGAACTCATTCCACATGTTGTTGTTATCCAGAGTAACTGTGATGCCCTTGGATGTGGCCTCTGCAGGTAGATTCTCTGGAAGGTGGCTGGAGTTTGTGTCTGAGGATAATGTGGAGGTGACTGCATAAGGGCTTGCTGCAACCAATGCTAGAGATGGTTTCATAGCAACATTAGCTTCTCCATTAGCATCTAGAGCTCCCTGGTCCTTGCCAACTTCAATAGTCTGCCCTTGCTTGAGGTCTACAAAAAAGGATGATGTAGCAGCAGTAGTTGGGGCCACAGCCTGGGCAGTGGCCCCGTCCTCTCGAAGCACCATTACTGTCTGCTTCTTTTCGGCCATGAGATTATGAAGGACATCGGGAAGGCTTCAAGACCCTTCTACCTCGGACTGTGTCTTTGATAGCAACATCCTTTAAAAGATAAAATAACAAATCTGTTAGAGTATTTATAACATTGCCACCATACCCATAAAAAGATTAATGTCATCTGAGGGATGGGAAAAAGCAATGATGCGCGTTCTTTCACAGTTTCCTGTAGTTTGAAAGTGCCGAATTGTTATTGTTGTCTGACACACTTTGGCCAGTGCTGTTTAAAATGATCAGATGCAATAAACGTTTACGTCTTCAGCAGCCTTTGCAGAGTTAGCATCTTTTCCACTTTTTTATTTTTGAACTGCAACGGATGATTGGTTTATATAGTCGTGTCGTTGATTACAAAAAAAACAAGTGAAAAACTCAAGCATCGGGAGGGGAATCATCACGTCTCTAAATAACTGGATCACTTAGCTATTAACATGCTAAGTAGCTATTGTACAGTTCACGATAGGTACTGTATTACTCAATATTCGTAGTTAACTGTTTACGGAGTGCTACCGGCAAATAAACGCCCAGCAACTAAATTCTCACCAATGAAGTAGCGGAATGTAATGCTCCGTAGACAAATGAGGAGTCAATACGCCACAAGCGTGACACGTTCTATGAGGGGTATCTGGGCTTTAGTCTCTATGACGTAGCCTAGCAAGTTTGATCGCCTAGTAATTTTTTTTTGTATCTGGCAGGAGTAGGATAGTTTAAGAGGCCTACTCTGCCAGAGCCTACTGAGATAACTAGCTAACAGACTTGCCATGTGAAGAACAAAAACAGCAGAGTTGGCACTGTTAGAAGCTAGCTGGCTTGACAACTGTTGTATTATGGTTTTATTATGATTGTTTATTTATACCATGGCTTGGGTGAATTTCCTATTGCTCTGTGCTGTTTAGAACATCAATAAAATGTTGCGGTTGTACACCTATAAAGCAGGTCCAATAAAATGTTGACCGTATGACACTTGTAATAGTGAAATAGCTTTTAGTACCAATACACTACATTTGGGCTAGCGGTGAAATTCCAAAGCTAAGGCTCAACAGAATGCTGGGATATGCTAGCATAACAATGAGAGTTATGGAACGATTGACTGGGCTTTAGCCACAACAACCATCCATTTAGAACTATTGATGAGACTCAATGTATGGTGAAAATAAATAGCTAAAAACGTGGAAATTATATCTGCAAATGATCATAACGTTTGTGTGTCCAGCACTGGGTTTGTTCAATGTTGCATCTCTTAAGCTGCAAACAATGCTACATTACGATCTTAAAGGCAGGTAGGCTAGTAAGACAAAAGAGCAGTCAGCTAGCTTCAAATGTGTTGGTAAGTGCATGCGCACCCTTCAATAAAATCACTGAGAAAAACAAGACCACTTTAAATGATTTCCAGCAACAAAAGTCTCTTGATGAACTGACCTAAAGTATAGATTACCAGGCATCTCACAATATGATTTAACCACATTCCTTCGGTCACAAGTAGATTCAATTACGTCTCCTCGATTTGGCCTAATTGCAATTAATAATTACACAATTTCATTTTAACTAGCGCGGACTATGGAGGACCAAACCTGCCATATTTACAAATGAATAAATGAATAAATAAATGGCCGCATCCATGCATTTAGACAGAAATAATTCCTAGTCCTATTCCTTTTCCTTTTCCTATTTCTATTTCTATTTCTTCTTCTCAATATGTTAATGAGATGTGTCAATCAAAAATAGGTAGGCGGTATTTGACACACCATTGGCTAATCGTTTTCAATGCGTTGTATTCGATTATGTTAGGGGATGTTCTCTCAACTAGATAGTTAGTCATCATAACTAGTGAAAGCGCAGTTTGCTAGATAGCTAGCTAGCTAACTGCAAGCAGCTTCATTTGATTTGGAGCAGACATATGTGTATTTTGCGATGTATTGAGTTGGGAGTGGGGTCTCACACACTGTTTAATCCACAGCTGGCAACTTTCCTTCTATGTTTTGGGCTTTGGAAATGTGAACAAAAACGACGCGTCCCTCTAATCTCTCAGGGTACCTTGTGTCAGATCTACAAGTCCCGTAGGCACACTTTCGCCATGCTACTCAGATCTCAAAGTTGTCGGACCTTCTTTTCTTAGTAGCGGTTGCTAAGGTATGATTGGATATACATTTTAGTTTTCAACGAAAACGCCAGCCTGGCCAAGTCTCTGGCAATTGCCCTTTTGACGTCTTCCATGACAGCAAGGCAAGGCTAACATAATCGGATACAACGCATTGAAAACGATTAGCCAATGGTTTGTCAAATACCGCCTACCTATTTTTGATTGACACATCTCATTAACATATTGAGAAAAAGAAAAAGAAAAAGAAAAAGAAAAAGAAAAAGAAATTGGAAGGAATAAATGAATAAATAAATACATGTATTCATTTATTTCTGTCTAAATGCATGGATGTGGACATTTAGCCTATTTATTCATTCATTCATTTGTAATTATGGCAGGTTTGGTCCTCCATAGCGGACAGCCATGAAAATATTTAATTATCTAAGGATTAACATAAGCGTCATATTTTCATTTACTGATGTGACTGAAAAAGGTATAGCCTATATTAAGTGACCCAACACATAAACAAAAACATATATCTGTTCAAGTGATCTATTTTTTTCAAGACAAAATGATTCAGACACCCTTAGAAACCACCCACAAACAGATTTCCAAAATAATTTTCAACAGGCAACCATTTTGGCATATCATTTTACACGCCAGTGTTTCTCAAATGATGGGTCAAAAGTAGGTTGTAATGTCATTCTGAATGGGTCACAGAGTGGCATCTACAGCTGTATGATGCTTATACTTTTAAGATTAAAAAGCCTTGACAACATTGTGTTGGCCTATATGTTTTTACTAGCCTGTTTTTGAGAAATACATTTGCTTTGTTCGACCATCATATTTGGGTCGCAACCATGGTAAATTGTGGGTCCCAAAGCCAGATACATTTATGAGACACTGGTCCATGTAGCCAAAAAACATGAAGTAGGTTACAAAAGGGACATTTTGTTTATCTATTGTAGGATCGGTAGATATGTCAGTGAAATCAATCAGTCTTCAGAAAGAGACAAACATATTACATAGATATCTTTTAAGATGTATGAATTGTTGATGTTTTTAATGAAACTTGGTGGAGGGGAGCAATCCAGATCACGGGGTTGATCCACTAATTATCTTCCACTTTCGTTAACATTGCGAGGTGGGGCATTAGGCCTTGACGGAGGTCTGCACTCTCCAAGTGACCTTCTAGTTAAAATGTGTGAATTGTTTTTTGTGAAATCAAATTGACCAAAACATGCACATACAAAGTCAAACACCATCTCTCCATTTACACTGCATCTTACAAGTCTACATGGGGGTCTTCCAGGTACGTGGTTTAGTGACAAGCCTAGATAAGTTAACTCTGAGTAAGTGGTAAAACTCCTAATAAAAGAACCGCCATTGGTTAATTCTCCTAGCAAAACAACGTCAGAGGGCTCTTCTATTAGGAAGTTTACCACTTACTCCGAGTTAACCTTTCCAGGTTTATCGCTAAACCACGTACGTGGAATACCCCCTGGAGACATTCTGACGTTTATTTCCAAATTATGTAATGTGATACCATTTTTAAGTGGAAATAACACAAAACTGTATTGTCCTTTAACGGTGAATCTCATCAAAACGTCTGCAGCCCATAACTCTTGAACATAGTTTTGAATGTTTAGTAATGCCAGAATGTTCTTATTGCTTCCCTCAATGAATGAACATGTTCATTCAACATGACATACAAAGATGGTGGTTGGCTAACCACCACTATGTAGTGTTTATTAAATAAATTCAACTGCTTACATCGGCATCTGTAGGCTACGTGTTGATAAGAAATAATATTTGTTTTAGTAGTTGATGTAGTTAAAGATTTCCTCTTGAGGGGCAGGTAAGACGCTTTACAACAACACATAATTCTATTTGCACTGTTGCTTCAGAAGTAAAGGCATACTTAACTTCTTGAATACTTTTCTTTGATATAGGAAATCTAACCTGTCACTGCTAGCTTGACACTAACTGTCTTGGAAATTGAGTGTATACAAGAAGCATAAACACTAGCGCTCTAACGTGTAACGATTGTAATACATTCTAACATGACTATTTTCGCATGACTACAGAGTTGAAAACGTCTGAAAAAAGACCTATTTCGACAAGCTATTACTTGAAGACACTCTTGAATATACCACAGTACTGCGCCACCGCCATCTGGCCAAATATGTATTGAAGCCGTTTCATTCATTCACTCATAATTAATCTTAACACTGTGCTTGCAAAATCAACATCTTCAGAAAGTGTACATTTAGTTCCAATTATATGACTGTTGTAATCAACTTGTCAGATGTCATCAAGACCCTCATCCGAGCACCACATTTACATACAGGCATCCCAGAAGGCCGCCGTAACAGTTATACTTCCCCAAAGCAATGATCAAAATAACTGGTATGGCTAGCTTATGACATGTTATGACGGTTGCAGTGTTTTTTTACCATAATATTTCTACCATTTAGAGGATAATAAGACATTGAACAGCATATATTTTGATTCGGGTGGCTATTTAAACTCATTGCAATACTCACATCAACATTAATACAACAACACAAGGCCTCATGTATCCCATACAACAGCTCTGAATGTGGCTACAGGCCTCGCACTACCCTCCTATACTAGCGCGTGCATTCTGCAATTGACCCGAATGGCGCGTGGATCCCTAAGCCAACACGATGGAAGACCAGCAAAGCTTTGGGGTTTTCGAGAATACGTAACGCACGTGGTCCATCCATTTCCAATCTATCTTCTCGAAGACATCCCTATATCCAAATCAACTGTTTACCTTCTGCCAATTGGAATGTTTCAATGTGGACAATGTTCGTCTCTTCTTGAATTCCTTGATCGTCCTTTCTCTCTCTCCCCCACTTCGAACATTATTACTGTGTGCGTCTCACCCAGCTGAAGAAAGCGTACGTGCTGTCGTAGAATACGTCACAGCTCCAGCGGTGGCACGTTCACCATGTTTGCGCAGGCTCAGACAATTGGAGCAATTCGATGATGTTCAAACCTCAACATTGGAACTCGGTGTGTAAGGTCCCACGTTTTTGCAAATAAATGATCCAAAGGCTGTTAGTTTGTAGTGGAGAGGCTAATCCACTGGTTGTGCTAACTGTAGAATAGACACACACGAAATCGGAATGTAGTCTTTCGCATTGTTTTCACGTAAGTCTTGCGTCTTAAGCTTTGTAGCCTGGATGTATTTATGCAGGGTCAGCATCAAATGGTTGTGTTCGATGACATATTGTTAGAGCTATATGAGCTGAAAAATGGTGCGCCACGGCTGACAACAGCGGTCTCTGAAAGGTCCGTTTACACACTTACACTGGCTAAAGAAATGTCCATGCACACATCGTAAATTGCTTTAGTATCTCTCATGACGCAGCTCTTGAAATGAAGTGGTAGGAGAATGGCAACTTCAGGTAACACTCTTTCAGGGCATTTGCTCATTCAGGAGTTGACCGCATGGTATACAAGCGAGAAACGCCCAATCAGTTGCATGGTAATACAGAGGGACTTGGTGCGGCGATAGGGGCCTTTGGTCCACGGACATAGCCTATCAGGTTAGGTCTTATTCGGAAACTGAATAAAAATGTTACGTCACCTGGAGGTGATGACAACCATAGACATCATATATGTCTATGACAACAACTGGTGAACAATAGGTAGGCCTACTCCAATAAGCCAGAGGTAGTCCGATGGTAGTTGGAAAATCCTCTTCGAACACTTGCTGGTCCTAAACATTTGGTGATCTGGAGAAGCTATTTACCATGGCAGCTTAACGTTAATTTGTAAAAAGCCTACTGGCAGCCTACTACTCTTTGTTTTTACATTATAGGCTATATTGACACATCCCTAAATAGCCCCTTATAGCCTGTTTTCTAGAGAGTGTGCGCCATTTTGTGACACCGGAGGATTTTTGAAGATAACGCGAACGTAGTTTAATGAAAAGCCACATCAGGGAGAAAATGGCAAAGCTGTCGGTTAAAGTCAATGGTCTTGTTTGTGGTTTTGAAAATACAATAATGGCAAGGATTTAGAATTGACATGCCCCATATTTTCTACAGCAAAGCTTCGAGGCATATACCAGAGTCCAAAGTCCTAGCCTATCGTCTATGGCAGGGGTGCCCAAATTCTTTCTCGTCAGGGGCCAAATATTAATCGGAGTGGAGGGCCGCGGGCCAAAACCAGAGTTTCATGTTAGGTCAGGTCCCATTATATTGAAATGTATTGCATATGTGTACCCAATTAACATTACCATTAATATACATACCTGCAAACTCAGAAGGGCTAAAAAAGGTGACAAACCAAGCCCCTGTAGGGGGGTCTGGGGGTATCCCCCCCAGATTATTTTGTTATTTTAACATGTAGGCCTAAATTAAGCATTCTGGTATACTCCAAGACGAAAATAATGGGGAAAGATAACATTTGCTTCAGGTAAAAAAAGAAACATTTATTAACATATCATACTAATTTAATGTAATCTATTAGTATACACAGGGAAGATAGGTAGGGGACTTCTATAATGGCCAATCAACTAACAGCAAGTTAAAGGCTAATAAACATGATTGCAGGCAACAAGAGTGACTGCTGATGTTTCGATGGAAATACTCCCATTATTTTCTATTTGTATCCGTCAAAAGAGAAAGATATAACAGTTACGCGTAAGCTGTGCCGTGGAAACAAGCGCCGTGACAGCACTTGACTCCAAAGGCTACCTCCACAAACATTTGTTAAGCTAACACGTACAGGTGAAACTTGTAGCAAGAGAGCGTCATGCCTTGACCTCAACTTAAGGACAGACTGCCCCAACTCAGATAGAGAGAGAGAGAGCTTGCACATTGACTACTGGTTGATTTCATATTTCATATCAACATTCTTTACACAAACATAAGTAAGGTACTTACAGTTGGCAGTTGCTAAACTCGTGTTGACATGTGTGAATTTGAACTCATGAATATGAACTTGTTCTACCTTTTCCCATTATACATGTAAGTTGAGAAGACTATAACATCAGCTAGATAACTAGCTATCATTTCATGCAAACGGAGCTCTTCCATTTAAATCGTTTAAGGTTAAGGTAAAAGCTAGCTAGTTAGCTAGCATAGCAACAAGATAACCATAGATATGGATCTGTATTGACAAAAGGTCAATAGCGCCCCCCTTGACCCATCTGAAACAATGTAAAAACTGTGGCCAAGCAGTGAACTGCAACCAGTCTTAGTTAAATATGACGTTGAAACAGAGACCCTGTTAAAAATGGGTTAAAATGCTGTCTAACGAATGACGTTCTAACTATAATTCTGACCGGAGCGCGGGCCAAAATAAATCCAGCGCGGGCCACATTTGGCCCGCGGGCCCCAAATTGGGCAGCCCTGGTCTATGGAGATCCACTTCATATAGTGACATCTGCTTTCGGAGACACCTTGCCTCAATTTCGAGTTGATTTTGGTTATACAACTAAAAGTATTTCTGAAGCATTTTAGCCAAGCATCTGCCCATTTCTTTTTTAGCGGCCTACTCATTGTTCTGTTTATAGCGCGGAACCACAACATTTTGACAGATAGAGCAAACTAAACAAAATCATTTTATCTTGTAATTGTGAAATTGATCAATATAGTGTTTCTGCCTGAAATGTTATGGCTTCTGATCATACACCCATCAGGATCCACTGCATTAAAGATCCATAGGTAGCACTTATATGGTCTTTTGATTGTATCCACTGGAAAAACTGGTCGCTTGTACTTTTAATACACTGTTGTTGAGGTGGCATGTCTAACCTTTACATTCCCATTCTTTTATGTTACGGCGTAGTAAGTGAAAATGACCAAATTAACAAAAGATCAAACAAATAAAGTGTGCTTTCCATTTTGAAGTAACTGTTGCTGAATTCCGTGAGAATAAGATTGGTACTATTGCTATGCATCATCGGGGTCCAAGGGTGTTGTGCTTAAACCTTTACATAACAAGATATCGGCTAGTGAAGTGCCAGATTTTTGCTTTGACCAGTATTCACTAGGTAGAACCAATCCACAAATGATTAGTAATGACCTAGAGTAAAATACCTCTTAGATGCAAACGTTTCATAAAAATGTGAGAATTATTGGCAAACCAACAAGTTTTTGCCCAAAAAGTGCTTTGACTCTACCCCACTGTAAGGAGTGCTAGCATCAAGGGCAATTCATGCCTAGGAACACAAACCTTATGTTTCAATATCAGACATGTTGGGCTACAAGCATAACGAGTTATATGTAAGTCTATGACGTTTTTGACCAAAACAATCTGGGGGGAAAAGTACAAGAAGAAGAAGAACAAAACCTTGACAAACACTTTATGACTGACTGCCTTCATGTAGTGGCTGTCATAACAATGTAATGTTTAAAAAAATCCAGTGGGTGCATGGAAGGGAGGGAATAATGGTGCCCGGGTTCAGACCAGCAAAATTGACCAGCCTGAAGCTGACAAGTATCTGGTGTAAATCTGTACCTAGAATATCCTGCATTCTGTGTGCAACGCTAGGCTACAAATGGTTCCCCATTGGTCTTCAAAGTCCATTTGTAGTCTGTCTTTGAAATGAGTTATCAAAACTGAATGTAAATTATCGGTATCGGGGGTCATAAGTCATATTTATTGATTCTCATAATGCTGTGCAGCATAACAAAACCTTAAATATTTTTGGGGGCATAAGCTGTCACATGAGGAGAGCTTTTCCCTTTGAAAACTATGAAAAATCAACAATGTTTGCCTCAAAGGTCAGGTTAAGTTTTAGGTGAAAATATGTAGTTTTTCCTGTCAAAAAACTAAATTGTTTTTAGATTTCAAAAATGCATAATTGAAATACAATGATTTCAAACCGTTCTGTTCATTTTCATATTGGTTGCCCACTAGTGGACATGAAAATTGAAAAGAAATACAAAACAAGTTGGAAAAAAAGAATCAAGATATCAGGGAAAACTGATCTTTTCATGTCCAAAACAAAAATTAATATCCACAGTTGTGTCTTTAACATATGGAAGTTTTGTGACCACTCACAGTTTGTACTGCACCATTGACATATATTCAGCATAAGGCTGTAATGTACCATAGACATATATTCAGCATAAGGCTAATGGACCATAGATATATATTTAGCACACGGCTGTTTCAATTACGTAGAGCAGTGGTTCTCAAACGTTTCACCGTGAGTACCAGCTCAGAAAATATTTGGCTTTCCAAGTACCACCACAATAGTGTTATTACCTCACTGTAATGCCTGATCAGAAAAATGAGCATGGCTCAGATAAATAACAAACTTAAATGATTGGGATCTAGTTGTTTTAATGATTTTTTAAATATATATTTAATGATTAATTTTCAAGTCATAAAAAATGGGAAAACTGCCTGAGTACCACCAAGAGGGAGCCGTACCACAGTTTGAGAACCACTGACGTAGAGCATCCCAGACATTACCAGTTCATACATTATGGTCATTACATCTTCAACACATCACCTAAGATACCAAAGTTTCATGGCCTTAACCATTTCACGTCAACATTTAAATTGTTTACTCCCTCGCCGTGAGTTTATGATAACATGTAAAATATTATTCATGGTTATAACAAAGATATGTGAAGAGTATCATCCAAGTCAACTTTAATTGACTGGTTGAGAGGATTGTACAGGGTTCTGTTCAATTTTCCTTCTGTAGGGAGTCCAGTTTTTTTAAAAACATGTCCTGGAAAATCAGACCGGAGTTGGACTATATGTAATGCATAAAAAAAGACTTGCCTTTTCTGAAAATGTTGGAATGATCACATTACTATCATCACTCAAATGGCATTACAGCTCAGTTAGCTATGTTAAAGGGGCACATATTTTTTGAAAGCCATTAAGCTTTGTGACCTTTACCTACTCCATTTGAGTCCTATAATGTTCAACCTATAGGTCCTAGTGTGATTTGAAATTTAACAATAGAAACTTTTCAGTTCTTCTCAGTGTCCTGTACATCTCTTGCAAGTACATTGGATGAGACTTGGATTGTCATCGGTTTCTCTTTTGACAGTAACATAGACCAGCAACATGGTTATTCATTTATAAGGGGGTGGGTTTCAATATAAATACATAAATTAAACGTGAAAGTACACCGGTAATCCAAACTTCATCCTGTTTTACTTTCAGCAAATAAATCAACAAGAGTTTTGAAGACCAGCAGTTACTAAATCTCAGAATATGGGCCAGATGCAAGCATTTTAGGACTTCTCATATCAAGGTAATAGACACATCAAGCTTAATGTTCTGCAAGCTTCTATTTTTCTTTGATGTAGCCCAGAATAATAGGAAAACATCCCACTGAAACAAAGCTTATAAACTAAAAATGATCATTACATTAATTGAAAAAAAAGAAGGGAGGCAGACGATTAATCATCACTTCATAAATGGATAGTTCCGCACCAGACAAGTGGCCGAAATACAGAACTGGTCTTTAAATAGAGACTTGTCTCACCTCTACTCCTTCATAAACATCAGGCCCTTTGACATGCAACACAGTATAGAAAAATAAGGACAATAAAGTAATACACTTCCCTTAATATCCCATATGGAATGCTATGGAATAGGTTCTGTACTAATGCAGGTTCCATCCAAACTATTTCAACTAGGCTGGGAACTTTGTCACTCGCACAAGATAGCAATCTTTCAAAATTGTGTCATTGAACCTGAATTTGCATTTACTGTCCACACAGAGTTTAGGACAAGGTTAAATATTAATATTAATAACATTATAAAATTAGGAAATGACAATCTCCCTTGTTATGACATTAATTGTTGGGTGTGAGAGCTTCAAATGATTAGAAATGTGTTCCCATGCTATTTTTATTATTAGTAGTAGTATTGCTTGCCCATGGCTAAATATCTACAGTACTTATGAAAAAGCGGCAGCTAACTTTACATTTAGGATGCTGTCAAGGCCCACAAAAGTTTGCTTAACACCCATGACAATGTTCCAAATAGTGGAACCCCGCTGCTACAATATCATTAGTAATCTATATTTGTTAACCCTGCCAAAATGTGCCACTAGTCAGTCTACGGTTCATACAAAAATTACATTTAACTTTTATTATAAACAGTATGAAAATGAATTTGCTACTTGAGATTTGTGTACGGTCATTATTATCACGGTGTTAACAGCAGCATGTTTGTTGTTTGTGAGGGTTTCTTCTGTATGTTCTCCTTCACAGTATGGAGGAGACATCTGTTAAAAATCAATAAAATCTTCGACACAGTTCCTCAATTTCATTAAAAGTCAGTTACGGATGTAAAGTCTTTTGTAATCACAGCTGTTGGATGTGTCCACAACGTGTCTCCAGTCCTTCCACATGTGTATTAACTGTCCACAGATGAGGTGGAAATGAAGGCAACAATGATAAACAAACAAGCATGTTTTTGAATAACTCAAACGTTAATGACTGCATCCTCATCTTCGTCCCTGATGTCCTCCGAGAGTCCATCAGATGGCCTGCCCTCATCGTCCAGCCCATAATGGGGACCAATAATGTAGCGGTAGTCTCCACCAATGGCCCGCGCTGCCCCTGATGACACCATCAGCCAGTCTTTCTCGTCCTCGTCCATGCCCACACACTGCCAGGGCACACCCCAGGACACCCCAGCCGCAGGACCAGAGGAGGCCCCGGCCACCTGCTCCGCACCCCCATCCAGGTCCTCCCCTTCCAGGTTCACGTAGAGCTGCGGCTCCTTGGAGGGTGATGGAGAGAGCCCGGCCCAAAGGTTCTCCAGCTGGTCGATCAGCTGCTGGAAGCTGGGGCGGCACTTGGGCACGGGACTCCAACAACTATGCATAATCTCATAACTGAAAGACAGACCTAGGAGTTAGACCGCTACATGCATTTAGTGATACTGATGGACTACATTGATTCAGTAATCAGTTAAAATGAACTCATGAAATTGTCTTATTAAAAGGATCTCTAGCTGTCCTCGAGAGTAAAAAAGCATGTATATTTCTTCCCATGCATATTCTGGTGTATTTTGAAGGATAAGATGGAGCCAAGAATTCAATTCAAAGTAAATATGATGGTAAAACAGGTGTCGCACTGGACACTTACAGGCACAACATTTCTTCTGTGTGACTTCTATTGCTAACAAAAGCAAAACTTCCATCAAGCACATAGAACGTAAAGGTGAAATATATTTTATACAAAACATGTAATCATGGGGTAAGTTACTTTGGAGAAAAGCATCTCCTAAATACGTGACCTTTACCTTTAGACATATATTCAACTCATATTTACTCACATGTCATCGCGGCAGTCTGGAGGCTTCTTGAGCCTCTCTCCCTTGATGAGGTACTCGTAGATTTCAGAGTTCTCCACCCCAGGGTAAGGGGTTTGCCCACGGGCCATAATCTCCCACATGGTCACTCCAAATGCCCACTGAGCAGACAGGAGAGGGGGAGAGAGAGAGACACTCCTTAACATTAACAAAATGTCAATTTGTCTTGTGCTTCTTTGTGCTGTGGTGGAAGTTGAAGTGTGACTGACATTACAAAAAGTTGTCTTGTCAACTTTAATTCGAACTACTTGAAGTAAAACCTAGCATCTAGCGCAATTAAAAAAATATATCTTTGTAATAAACAAAGTAAACAGTTATTTACTGTAATTACATAAATATAGTATGACTGACATTACAACTTCTCCACTCACAGTTAACAACAGTCCACAAACCAACACTTTTCATATCTCTGCTTGAAGCCTGGGTTGGTAGAGTTAAGTGTAAGAGTTCTCAATGGTTGTAATATTTAAGACAGCTTTAAAATATATGTAATTACTGGGGGAAAAAAAGTATAGTCCACATGTTATTTCACACTAAAAACATAAATATATTCTATTGCTTAGCCTTCCATCTTGATTTTTTTTGTGCCTTTCACAATTCTCTTACGAGAGGTTATGTGTAACTTATCCATAGCAAAGTAAACCACAGGTCAGCTATCTGTGCTGATAGGGCTGGTGTTGAAATATGTCATGTCAGTCACATGTAACATCTTCAGTCACATTTAGTAAAGTCAGTTAAGCAATTTTAATTGAAGTTATTAGGAAGAATCAGAATTGAATTAAAACTTTCTATATAAAGACAATTGTTAATTTTACCCTAAAGCATAATACAAAATTGTAAATAGCTGTTCTTGTTCTTGGTTATGAGAAAATTTAATAATACTGAAGACCAGTTTGTGTGTTGCCAAGGAGCTTTCATACAGGGAAATTCCATTGTTTTTGATGACATTTAAGTGGGACTTACTTGTGGGAGCCACATGAAAAATATGAGAGGAGGGGATCAAATCTTTCATTTTCAGTGGTCTTATAATGTTAGTACACCAGTTAAATATGTTCTAAAGTTTTTGAATAAGTAATGGATTTGCCCTCTGGTTGTATTCGTACATATTACTTGAGTTCATTACTCATTTTTGGTGGAAGAAATCTGATACTTAAAGGGCCATTTCTCATATTAATATGTTGTAAATATTTCCTGCTTCAATATAGTTGGTGGCAAATTTAGCGTATCGGACAATTTACTCAAAGTCAATCCCTAACGGAAAACACTCACTGTGTGTGTAAGCATCTGAGCATATTTTTGTATAAAGATGATTACCACATCACTCTGAGTAGTGTAGACGTTGTCAGCCAGACTTTCCAGTGCAATCCACTTGACAGGCAGTTTGGACACAGAGCCTTGTCTGTAGTAGTCACCGCTGTAGATTTTCTTGGACAGGCCAAAGTCCGCCACACATACAGTCATGCTTTCATTTAGCCTAAAATCATAAAAGAGGTCTTTCTTTAATGCAGGGACAGGATGATATGGATGAGAAACTCTTACGTACATACTCTGCGCATATGCCCACAATTCCATTTGTTTAGATTTGAATGTAGAGTCGATGAACTATATGCATTTAGAGATACATATATATGAACATAAAAAAACAGAAGACCTCAGGGAACAGTACAATTAATGTTTGTTTACATGGTAAGGTTCCTCACTGAACTAACTTACATGCAGTTTCGAGCAGCCAGGTCCCTGTGGATGATGCTTTTGCTGCTAAGATACTCCATCCCCCGAGCAATATCCAGCATGAACTGGATCAGCGATTGAAGCGATAGTGTCTGCAGCACAGAGAGAGACAGGCAGGCTGACTCAAGCACTTATGCTTCCACCTAACCTTCACTGAATTTCCAAAACAGTTCACTGCCGCCTGCAGGAAATTATTATCATATTGCTGCATCCAAATGGATAGGTTGTTAAAAGGAAATAATATCCTGAAGCGTTTTGATCAAGGGAGGCCAGATATGGTCAATATTTCACACAGAGGGAACAGGAAGTAATATTCTGGTAGGAGGTCATTTTAGTATTTATTTCCTTAAGGGTTTCAGGGCTGTATGCTTTAGTATGTCGGGGACTGTTTTCCTTTAGTGACCACAAACAAACAACAAACAAACAGGATCACTCACGAAGGGCTCATCCCCGAGGCGAGACATGAGGAGGAACGTGTGCAGGTCCCCGTGCTTCATGAAGGGAAGAATCACCATGGGGATGGGTAGTCGTTGCTGAGGGCGGCGATGCAAACTCACCCCTGAGTGAAAGACACAAATCATACAGACAAAAAGGTTTGTTATGTTAAATATGAGGACATTGACAGACTCAAGGCTAATTTGACCTTATCTCTCCCAGTGTGTGTCCGTGAACTGCTTGAGTGAGATAGCTGTAATCCACTGTCCTTCAATTTCATTTGTGTCTTCATAACCTAATTTCAATTTGAACTGATCACAGGGGAAGCTGAAATTGTATCATATTTAGGTTTTGTTGGTCATATTCCATTTTCTATCCAGAAAAAAATGAGTGGTCCTAGCACGGTTTGAAAGTTTGCTTAATCTTATTAGGCACATTAATCGTCTGATTTAAAACGTTTCCATCATGAATATGGACTAACCTATGAGTTGGATGACGTTAGGGTGATGGAAATCCTTCATATAGGCAGCTTCTTTGAGGCATTGTTCAATGTCACTTGAAGAACTGATGTCATCTGTAACATAAACAAAAAATTAAGCAAATGGCATTGCTATAGCAGAAATTGAAAAGCATACCCCGGGGAGACACTGTGCTTCTGATATCAGTAGCCTGTGGAAGGCTTTGAACGCAGACTCACTCTTGAGAACTTTCACCGCCACCTTCTGAACAGTGCTGTCCTCCATCTTGATAAATGCCTCCCTCACCGACCCAAACTCTCCTACCAAAACACACATACAGATAATGAATTGTAGTTTGAGCTACATAAGATACATGTCCCTCTTTCACCTCCAACAAGACATCTGTTCATTGCCAACAGAGAGCAAGTCTTTGTACCAGGGTTGTCGAGTCGATGCCTTAGGCCTTTGCAGCCAAGGACAGTTCACTACAATAAAGATTGCATGGCATGCGACAATGCCATTTTTATTAGACACATCACATGTCACCAAGGACCAGCAGTCTGTAAAGTATTTCTTCAACATGAGTCTTTGCTTGATCAGCACTTTCAAGGGTGATTAGTATTTTGAATAAACACACAGGGACAACTGGAGGCCCACTTACAGTAATTCTAGTACAAAATCACAGCCTATAGCCAAATAGGGATTTTTTTCATTACTTCCACTGTCTGATGCATCAAACTGAGCATTGCAAGCATAACAAACCTTTTCCAAGCATATGGCCGAGTGTTAACAGTCTCTCTGGAATCAAAACGTCTCGCAGTTTGGTCTTCAGGTCATCGTTGATTCCCAGGCTATCCACTAGGGGGACACAGAGGAAAGATTCAGCCGCTCAGCTAGACTGAGAGACAAGCAAGTGAAAATAAAGGTGCCCTTATTTGTGATGGGGGCCAGCGTAGAAAACTTACAGGTGGTTTCTGGCAGCTCCGGACACTGTCTGTTGAAAGACCTCGCCGCTGTGAAAGTGACGGTGCTCTCTGTCCCGGGTGGCTTGAAGACAGACCTACAAAAGTAAAGGTGCACTCTTGGTTTATAAGAGTTGTGCTTAGAAATGAAAAGCAATTTACAGAGAAACAAATGTTACTCCACTGATTAACTAGGATGTCAATTCCAAAGTTTAATATCGTTTTATAGCAGTGCAGTCACAATTTTTTCTTCTCTGTTGTTTTCTACAAACACGTAACCAAGTGAATGAGGCCAATTCATTTCCTCATCCTGCTCATTCATTTGGAGTTGTTGTACTGGTCTTACAGTGGGAGATTGGGGATGTACAGTACTGTGCAAAGTTTTAGGCAGGTGTGAAAAAATGCTGTAAACTAAGAATGCTTTCAAAAATGGAAGTGTTAACAGTTTATTTTCATCAATTCTTCATAAATTAACCAAATGCAGTGAAGGAACAGAAGAAAATTCTAAATTAAATCAATATTTGGTGTGACCACCCTTTGCCTTCAAAATAGCATAAATTCTTCCAGGTACACTTGCACACAGTTTTTGAAGGAACTCGGCTGGTAAATTGTTCCAAACATCTTGGAGAACTAACCACAGATCTTCTGTGGATGTAGGCTTCCTAAAATTCTTCTGTCTCTTCATGTAAACCCAGACAGACTCGATGATGTAGAGATCAGGGCTCTGTGGGGGTCATACCATCACTTGCAGGACTTTCTGTTCTTTAAGCTGAAGATAGTTGTTAATGACATTGGCTGTATGTTTGGGGTTATGTTCCTGCTGCAGAATACATTTGGTGCCAATCATACGCCTCCCTGATGGTATTGCATGATGGATTAGTATCTGCCTGTATTTCTCAGCATTGAGGACACCATTCATCCTGACCAAATCTCCAACTCCACTTGCAGAAATGCAGCCCCAAACTGGAAAGGAACCTCTACCATGCTTCACTGTTGCCTGCAGACTCTCATTATTGTACCTCTCTCCAGCCCTTCGGCGAACAAACTGCCTTCTTCTACAGCCAAATATTTCTAATTTTGACTCATCAGTCCAGAGCACCTTCTGCCTAGCCTGACGATGTCATACTCATAAAATTTTGTGGGCGGAGTTCAGGCTGGTATCCAGGCTACCTTCTGCCATGTTTCTGCACCCCAGTTTCTATGTTTTCGTGCTTAGTTCAGTCACTTGGCCTTGTTTCCTTGTCGGGGTAGAGCTTTTTGGCTGCAACTCTTCCATGAAGACCACTTCTGGCCAGACTTCCCCGGACAGTAAATGTCTGTACCTGGGTACCACTGGTTTCTGCCAGTTCTGAGCTGATGCCACTGCTTGAAATCTTCCGATTTCGAAGGTAAATAAGCTTGACGTGTTTTTCATCAGCTGCATTAAGTTTCCTTGGCTGACCACTGCGTCTACGATCCTCAACGTCTTCTTCAAAAGAGCTTGAACTGCACATTTTGAAACCCCTGTCTGCTTTGAAATCTTTGTCTGGGAGAGACCCTGCTGATGCAGTATAACTACGTTGTGTCTTGTTGCTGTGCTCAATCTTACCATGTTAATGGATAAAAAAATAAACAGTTATTGTTTACATTTTTCAAAGCATTCTTAGTTCATAGCATTTTTTCACACCTGCCTAAAACTTTTGCACAGTACTGTAGGTCTATAAATCAAATTATTATGCCACTTATGCAGCTCTTACCCGAACTGAGTCTCCTTGCCCCTGCGGTGCACCAGGACTGACAGGAGGAGGCCCACCATGGTAGCCACCAGGAGGCCGAGCAGCAGCCCCACCCACATGTGCCCTCTCTGGGTCTTTCCGTTTAGAGCTGGGTTAACAAAACACATGTAGAGCCATGAAGCAAATGGACACAAACCAGACATAACATAAATACAGTATCAATGCCATCGGTCATGAAGGTTGGAGAGGATCTGTCTGATAATTATGAATGTTGTGATGCTCTACAGTTGGCATTGAAAAGAATATTTAATATGAGTAACATTAAAAGAAAATCAGGATATTCAGTAGAGGGTGACAAATGTGACAACGTGAATGAGGACAATGAGGTAAGGATCTGATGATTGATCTTAGTTGTGGATTTAAATGCCAAAACTTCAGATGTTTTGTGAATGTGGAGCTTCTGACGGTGCTGTGGACGTACCTGAGGCAGGCATGACCAGCACAGGCGGGCTCCAGGGTCCACACCCCACCACTGTACACGCTGCTACCTGGAAAGTAGCATTGAAGAAGCGACCCCCTCCAGATAGGTGGGCCACATTCTCCTTAAACAGCAATGCATCCTGGGTAAAGAGAGAGGGGGGCAGGTGACCTTTACGTACCTCAAGTGAAGTATGGTCAAAATGACAATACAACATAGTAAGCCATATTTTGTTTTAAGGAGAAAAGTATAAAAATGTATTTCCTCTCAAGAGCTGGACTGGCCTTGATGCTATCAAAAGTTAAAAAATTAAAAAAAAAAAAAAATACTTGATACAGCACATGAACTCATCGAGAAGCTCCCTGACTGAAGATGAACTAACATAAAAAATGTCCCTTGAAGCACACACTAAAAGAGTGCGTGCATAGAAAGAAGCCACTCATTCTGCCCAAATGTGAGTGTGGTTCATTCATCCTTCTCACTAAAGGCAAACAGAGTGGGGGTTGATTATTGCTCTTAATGCCACAAATGTGTAAGCATGTGATTGGTACAATGAAATGAGGTCATGTTTTTTAAAGTCTGTAACTGTTTCACTTAGAGAAAAAAAATAAACATTCTTGAAGTTTGTGGGCTCATATGTTATTATGTTATTATGTATAATTACATAGATATACAGGTAGATAGATAGATAGATAGATATAGCCGGGATATATACTAGAATGTATTGTTACTAGGTGTATCAGCTTTAGTCTGTATATCCCACACTGTGTTGTACACTGAGTGCTGATGTGTACCTGGCTCTCTCCTCCCAGACTCCATTGCACCTTGTAGGCCAGAAGCTGCCCTTCGAGCTCCTCTTCCTCCAGGGCTGCCCAGGTCAAGGTCAGCTGCTGCTCCGACAGGTCAAAGGTCAGGTTCTTCGGTGCAGCGAAGGGCACTGTGTATTAAACACAATGACAAAAACTTAATATAGACACAACACAAACATTTTACTATCAAGAAAACAAAAAAAAACATTTTCTTGAACTGCAATATTCAAGTACTAATGTTAACTTTCACCCAATCTGTCCTTTTAATTCTTCTGTATAGGCACATTCTAGTAACCCCCTTACCAGAGAAAAGTTCAGATGACTATAATGCAGCTCAATGGATAGGATTGGGTTCAACTTTATTGTTGAATAGTAGTACAGCCAATAGTTGGCTGTATGTCCAATATGAATGAATAGAAATCTGAACAACATGAACGGTTCAGCAAGTGCAAGTATGAGCAGTACAAGAGACCATAATGAGTGCAATAATGCCTAGAGCTGTGGTATATAATTCAGAGTCAAAGCCTCAGGGAAGAAGCTCCTCCTGAGCCTGCTGGTGTAGGAGCCGAGGCACTTCAACACATTAAGCAGTTTTACCCGTGGATCTTTTTTCCCTTCCCTTTTCCCAGATCCATAAAACAACTGTGCGTCCGCCAGCCTTAACAGCACACATATGCGCAATACAAGTATTATACCATTATAATGCTGTGTACACAATACATTTTTTTTATATGTCTTCACAAACACACTCTTTCGTTACTACCAGCACCTAATCCACCAGGCTGCAGTGATGAGCTTTACCTGCAGAGGGCGCAACCAACGCATGTGTGTGTTAAGCAGCAGCACATTGAAATGGATTGGGGCCATGCACAATGGGCCATTGTACACTGAGGCTGGAATCCACTGGACTAGCGCCAGTCCTGCCCGTTTACAAACATGCAAACAGGGTCACCATTAGAATCCCCTCCTTCCTCCACCCACCATCCCCCCCAATATCACCACCAGCCTTCTAACACCCACCCAACCACCCCTCACACAGCGCAGCTGGTCGGCTAGGGGCTCCTAGTGTGTGTGTGTGTGTGGGGGGGGGGGGCCTCCGAAACAACCTCCTCTCTCTTTCTCCTTGCCCAGAGACAGTCATCCACAACAGACCACCAAGCGGGATGTGTTCTCAAGCCTCTGTAGAACTAGAGGCCCAGCATGTGTCTGTCACAGGCAGTGCCACTGTCATAGCTAAACGGAAACAGATTGACAGAGAGCCTTCGCGTGTGCCTGAAATGTTTAAAGCCTCAGCGGAACTGATCCGATGGCCCATTCTGTTTGTTTCACACCAAGTCAAAAACAAGCAATTTGAGTTGGACTCAAGAATGAAATGTTGTAATGCTGTGCATAGTTTGGAAGTCATGAATCACAATGTTTCATATGGGTGTCAAAAAAACACTGACAATTCCAACTGGAATAAATATGATTGTATGCTTCTGAATGAAAATACTGAGTTTATTTATCCACTTTGGTGGTTGATGTTGGCCGTAAAAGAAAATACCAATGGCACAGAAATGCTGTGAACTCCTCAGTGTGTGAATGTGTGGAGGGACTGCAAATTAATGCTGTGTATGGGGCATAAGTGCTGCTGCTTCCTGACTCTGTAAAGGAAGCAAATCTCTTGGTTGTGAGTAGAACTCTCTTCTAATACACTTTTATCATTGAAGAAAAAGTGATATACTCCAAATGCCACAGGAACTTTGAGTTTAGAAACTAAAAGCTCAAGTTAAATGAGGAAATATAGGCGCTAATGTTACCTGATTCAGGGGTCTGAAAGTTCACCCAGGATGTGAATGCGGAGGATCCCACTTCATTGGCACAGCGGATTCGCACACTGTAGTTTGAGTGGCACTGGAGTCCACCAATCACTACCTGGTATGGTGGCACCATCACAGGGCGTTCTGGAAGGGCCATCTTCCATCCAGAGGTCTTAGACATATTTGACATCTGCATTTTAAAGGAACAGGAAGCATACATTCCGTTCACAGCCGCACCATCTGAAAGTTCTCTGTGACACACACTCCTTCCTGTTCCTGTGTACGTGTGTGTGTGTGTGTGTGTGTGAGTATGTGTTTGTGTGTGTGTGTGTGTGTGTGTGTGTGTGGAGAGAAACATGGATTGGGGGAAAGGGGGGTTGAAAGCTAAGAGAGGAAGGAAAAAATGCAGCTAACACTTCAGGGCTAACAAATACAAAAACAAAAACACTGGGCCGGCCACTCCGTCTGGCGTGGGCGAAAGACATTTCCTGGCGCTGACCTGAGTCACTTGCTTACTGTCCCCCTGAGCTGTTTGCATGAGTCTGCAGTGGGCCGCTAAGAGCTCCGAGGCACAAACAAGCCAATGCAGAGAATAACAAGACAACAACAATGGGATTGAACTGAAGTGGATCAGCAATCACATAGCATAATTATGACGTACCTCTTTCAGCATGGAACCAAAAATAACCACTGGCAACAAAACCCTTTTGTCATGACCGAAGGACCTGTAAGCATGTGCTACCAGGCCTGATCCCAGAACTGCTAAAATGGGTTGTTTGGACTCAAGCAGATTAGTCGCTAGATTGCTCGAGCAACTATAAGTAGCTGAAAGACTTAATTTGTTAATGGCGGCTCCAGTACCTGTATGGTGCAGTTCTGTAGGTCTGAGTGCCCAGTGAACCCCGGTGACCACTTCAAGGTGATGTTACTCTCCAGTATCTGGACCACCTGCACTTCTTTGGGGGGATCAGGCAACACTGTATACAAACACACAGGTACAAGGGGACATTACAAAGATACACACATAACAACACCCAGCATTGAATGACCAATGTTTACAACAGTAAACAATAAACATCAGTACAGTAAAACAGTAAACAATAACAAAACATATTATGCTACAACTGACGTTGAAGTCTTTTACATGCTGAGTAGACACCGTGATCTTCATTCATGTTCCTTTTTATTTTGTGAACACATTTCACAGTCGTCACCAACGGCCTTACCTTTTATGTGCACAGTCCCAGTGCGGGACGACGAGATTCCTCTGTCATTCTTGGCTTCACAGTAAAACTTTATGCTTTCGTTTTTGCCTAGAAGAGAAAAAACAAGCGAGTGTTGAGAAGAGGAATGCTCAATGAAGGTTTTCAGCACCAGAAGCACAAGTCAAGGTCTGTGCACAAACACCAGAGTTTTTTTGAGCGCACACACACAAACACAACAGACAGATAGAGGCCTATAAGAAGCAATTTGGATTACAATCCTGGAATCCACCTTTAAACACAATTGTAACACTCCCATATTATATTTTCAGGGTCACGTACACATGATAATCTTATTTGATAATATATTCCAAACGATATGGAAAAATACAAAGGATGATACAGCACATTAGCAGAGAATTGGCCTAAGGGTAAGGCCTCTGTGCAGTGTACTTGGTTGATCTCAGTGTGATGAACCATCAACTTGTCTCCATCACTTGTCTACACTTGCCTCATGGGTTAGCTGAACAATCATTGAAATCCTCTCTGCTCTTCATGGTAAAACCTCACAAAGAGAGGTCAGCCATTCCCTCAAAAAGCTCCTTTTTACAGCCCTTTTACAGTTCTAATATAATAAATCCTAATTCAAGTATCTGCCCTCTAATATGACTCACCTACATGACGTGAGCATGGGTGCAGACTTGGCAGTCTTTCCTTCTAAGGACGGCACTGACATTGCTGAGTATTTGTAAGATGGATCGACAGACAGACTGATTTAATAAGTCTAGAAAAACAACCACTCTTAAAAATGGAAAGTGTATCTGGATCATATTGCTAGATCGTATTGATCCTCTGTTACTAAAGTGGCATTATAAGCAGGAAGGCCCATCACTGTTTTGTGCATGCATTTTTGGCATCATTTTGATCCCAAAGTTTAAAAAGTAGTGGACGCTAAGTAATTTTTGGGTGTCAAAACCGCATTAGACATAAGACATTTTGTAAAGTGCGATTGTTTGACACCACAGAGAGGCAGATATTTGATTATATTTACATTAATTTATTTAACAGACATCAAAAGCTATAGTAAGGTTAATTAAATCCCAGGCAGGCTGAGGTTAGGGACAGGCCACTTAAAGACATGTGATAATAATCCAGATAATAAGTCCAGATGTCTAGTGACCAGTGCCTTAGAAAGTGCTGAAAGTAATGGAAACTGCGCAGGAAGCCCAAAGGGAAGACAAGAAGAGTGCCATTTTTTAAACAACCACAGTAGGAATGCAGACACAGCAAGGTCACAGTGCAGATCTGAGGGCAGTGAGGGGGGAAATGAGTGATTTATTTTAAATTTAAGGACAAAAACAATCTACTTATAGTTTATGATGTGAAAGAACTGTTTGTGTCTAAAGCTAGTATACCTAGAAACACTGACAAATAACAAAGTTTTTCCTATACCGAGACAGCTCAAGACATGCCTGGCATTTGTATGTTTGTCTTTAATTATCACAATCCAAAACCCAGATAATTTAGAGGCCCACACTTCTGTCACATGGTATCATGAAATAAGGCTTGGTGAACCCTGCAATAAACATAATTAGATATATGACAAACAACGTTCATAAACACAGGGATTTCTGGTGTAAAACCATTCAGAGTTTAAAAGGATCCTTCTATCCATAGGGCCAATAGAGATGTAATTTAACCTATAGCTGTTTTTCAACCTATACTATGCCCTTGCCATGCCCATTAGGGAATGTTTACCAGCAAACACCAGCGTAGACATAACAACCCTGCAGAAAACCACTTTCCTGGCTCCATAAAAACCTGCTGATCATTCCCACCCAGCAACAGTAACCTTTGACACCATTTAGTTAACATAAATAATACATATGTGAAGACTGTAGTCTAGTACTTCAGAGGATATCAGATATGACTTCATCAGCCTATCATTCATTAACCCTGTTAAAACAAGCAGGAACTTTTCTCACATGGCCACAGAGTAAACTCCGGACAAAATATCTGCTGCCACTCATTATGTGTTTTATAATAACATAACTGCAAAGCCATATCTAAACACAGTCCTCATACAACTACAATACATGACTATTGGTACACACAAAAAGCAATCTGAAATCAGGTAGCTCAAACCCCCACCAAACAAGGTGCTAATTGGCAACTAATGCCAAGCATTAAAGTACAGTACTGCTAATTAAAATGTCTCCCAGATACTAATAAGAAATGAGCTCATCATCCCCTTATGAGCCAGCCTTGTGATACTGTCCGTAACATCTTGACATAATGCTGCTGCAGTTATTCATTCAGATCAATACAAGCATATGGGAGATGACTCATGGTTGAATTACGACCTCAGGGAAAGGATGAGGCAGCCTTACCGGGAACGTTCAGCACGGACGGGGAGGACATGGCGCCCCCCTCCTGTTTACCTCCTAGCCACCACAGCACCTCCACAGGGTTGGGGGGGCCCAAGGCAGCACAGGTCAGGTTGAAGGGAACCCCGGGGAGAGTGGCAACATCCTGTGGCTCCAGCACAAAGTGGGGGACACCTGCAGGGTTTAACAGGGCAGTGAGGGGAGTGTTGATTGGTTGGTGTGATGACAGATTTTTTTCGGCCTCAATACTCACACACCAGCTGAATAGCATGAACAATCATTTTGGCGAGATGTAGACTGACTAAAAGTGTAACCAAAACCTCACAGAGACAAAGTTATATACGTGACCTTGTTAGATGTCTGATAAGTACACTGTTGCTGCCACTATCAAGCAGCTCTGTGTAAAATTTGAGTGTAGCAGATACAAGAGGAGGATTTAGGTATAGTGTGGATAGAAACCTACTCAATAATGGCATACAGAAAGCGTCGAAAGACTTTAACTGCAGTAGACAGAATATGAAGGAAAAGTGGCGTACTACCTTCTACTGTAATCCAGGCTGGCTCAGACGAAATGGTTTTTCCGTGTAACTCTACCTCACACCAGTACATCCCTGCATCCTGCTGCTGCACGCTCCTTACACTGCAGATGTTAACAAAACCATTAATACAAGCAATACTGAGAATAAAATTAAGATACAGAATATATGAAATACATTTAAGGTCATTTGCGGTTCAGTGAAAGGGAGTAGGCATGAACAAACTGTTCTCGAAGTTGCATCTGAGCAAACATTAACAGTAACAGTAAGGGCATCAAGAATTCATAGTAGCACAAGCGGTTCCTAATCCAGGCACAAAAAGAACCTTTATACTGCTCTGTTCCTTCCGCTACCCAAAAGAGTGGAATGTGTTGAAACAGATGTGCGAGTTTACAGCATACAGACACAGTACATTCGTACATGCTTGTTAACACCATTGCCTTGACCCACTTGCAGACTGAGTTTCACAGAAACACAAACATGGTTGCGCCCCCTACATGAATGAGCTTTTATTTTGACTCAGTGTGACGTGCAACTGGGCCTGAGAGAAGAACAACTTTAGACCTATGTGCTGTGGAATGGCTTGCACTCGTGCAAGAGATTAACGGCAATGACAGCATCAACCGATGTCGTAGTGGGTCATGTTACCGGCAGCCCGCCGGTACCTCACAGGGAGGCTGACCACATTCCAGTCAGCCTTCAATCATGAGGTGGGAACCTGTTGTACCTGCCAGGGTGAACCCCAATTTGAGACTGGTTACTTACAAGCTCTGCTGAACAGAAAACTATTTAAAGCTGATTAAGCCAGCCTAGATCAGCCCCCCCATTTCAAATAACTCCTTCAGCCCCTCCCACCGCCTCTACCTTCTACCTCCATCTCCATGCTGAATTCTAATATGTTGTAGAAAAACAAAGCGCTTCAAAGATGAGAGCAGCCTCTTTGCCCCTATTTATGGTTTTAGAAAGACTGTTTCTTTATGACACAGAGGAAATTTACACCAAAACATGGCATGCCAACATGCTGCCAATCTCTGAAGTTGTACTTGTAAACACATAGGGGATTCTAACACTGATGTGCACTCAGGTTGAAAGCATTATGCTGAAGCACCATAATTAGTGGCCTACAGACAACTACAGACATGTCAACAGAAGATCACATGGTCACAGCTAGCGTATGTGAGCCTTGGGGCTATGTCAATACCCCAACCCATGATCTCCATGGGCCAAAGTTACATTTTGACTTAAATGTCAGCCCGGGCATTTTCATATCAAAAACAGACATTGTCTTTAAGTGTGGGAAAGACCAACACATAATTCCAACACCCCTAGAACAGTGAAGCCATGCCTGCGTTAACCAGGGTAAGTTAACCCTCTCTCAAACAGCTGCAGTGTGAAAAGCTCCATTGTTAAGGACAAAAGATACCAAATGGGGCAAATGTAAAATTAGAGGTTATCCAAACATCTAATGTTCCCTTCCCTGAACTACATCATCCAGAAATACCATCACACACTCTCTAGCATTAAGCAGCATTTTCCTCAGCGTACCTGTACAAGGTCTCCCAGTGTTGGGCCTCCAGAGTTATGTACATCTGGTCTGTGCTATACAGCTTCTCCCCGTCCTTCATCCACACGATGTCTGGCTCGTTCATAAGGCCTTCAATGGCACAGCCCAGGCTGGCCATGTTGCCTTGGGTCACCGTGAGATTGGCAGGGTTCTTGGTGAACCGCAATCCTGGCAAGGACAACACAATACTTCATGACTTCAAATACTGAGTACACAGGTGGAACCAAGAAATGTTTAACAAAGACAACAATGGTCAACAGCAAGCAGAGGGATTGGTATCCATTTGGATGTTTTTAATGTTTAATCTGTCTTAAAAGCAAATAGAAAAGGTTGTGAAAGTTCTCTGAGAGCTGTGACTGTTCTTTGAGGTTTGCCATAATGAATAGGGAAGGAAAAGCTTCATACATTTTCAGCTAGAGGCTTTTGAGTGTGTGCCTGTGTGCCTCTGTGTGTGTGTGTGTGTGTATGGGGTGTATCTTAGTGCCCTTTGTGCCTCAGCTTTTCCATACTGCTTGGCTGATGAGCTTGCTCTGTCTGGGTCCTATACGTCATTCAAGCTGCAAAAGTCTCAAAGCACACCACTGTAATATTCAATACAGCTGGGTGACAGTGGTGATGAAACAGCCATCAACACCAATATTCTTGCGACAGGCAGGGTGCCCTAAGGCAATAACGTATGAAAAATATCTCACATGATAGGTAGCAGATAGTGTGAGTGTGACCACTAAATCCAAAGGGTAAAGTCTCTGGAAAAGTGTCACTTTAATATAACGAGAAAGACTTGTTGTAAGAAAGGTAAAACAGGTTGTATTCACCTCAACTTAAGACACAAATGCAGCCAAAGTACTTGATTTGATTAGCGCTTTCCACTGCCTTTAGGTAAGGGATCTGTGGTATCACTACATTGTAAGCAGCGTCAGCCACGATTGAGTGATAACACAGCACCCATTTTCAGGGTGAACAGGCTATTTAAAAAAGTGATTCTTCGAGGGTTTTGAGCAACTTAAAATGAATGGTGCGCTCAAAATCATACAAAAACATACTTGTATTTCCCAAAACACTACCGCTTGACCCGCGGGCTTCTAAAATCAACCATTCACTCTCGTGCTGTGCTCTGTTGCCTGTAGAACTTACCTTGTATTCCCATATTGCTTTGAAAAATAAAAAGTAGTAGGCAAAAAGAGATCTGCATTTTTCATCCTCTTTAGCACACCTTGGGCTCCTCTTGATCAAATTCGTCGTTCCAACCAGACCAGCAAGTGGAATTATCACATTCTATGTTTGTTACATATCCCGTCCTACCGGAGTTTCCGTAAGCTACACAGAAGCGACAACTTGCGGAGTCCTTAAACTTCATCGGACCGAATAAAACAGTTCTTCTCGCAGGGAAAACAACGTTAAACTTAAGGGGGAAACCCCTGCTGCATTCCCTAAACAAAGTGTCACCACTCTCTCCAAATCGTTTGAACAGCGTGAACGTCCCGTCCGGGTGGCAGTCCCAGAAGTGTTTGGACTGATCCGTCTGAAGTGGGGGTTGTGCAAGAATGCCGCTTAGGGATGCCGCAGAGAATATTCAATGGGACAGACCAACGACTCTGATCCCAATAAACAAAACGAGAGTTCAGAGAAAATTGCCAACAATTATACGTTTTATTTCAGAAAATGCAAACAGTATGGATTTATTAGTTGTTTCATGATCCATCATGTGTCCTATTATATGAAACGACTATGAGTCAATGAGATACATAATTTTTAAATAGACTTTACGCTTTAATATAACATTTTGCCAATGTTTTTTTTTTTTACTGATTACAAAAGAGCATTCAGGAAATCCCTACTAGTTAATATTTTTTAACATGCATAGGCCAACAAATTCAATCTAATGTAGGCCTACACGTTTTGAACAATTACAAAAATAATTGACTGTCCTAATTAAAATGACAATAGGGACATTGCATGCCAAATCCCCCAGAGGTCCCCCTTATACTTGTCCACAAAACCTAGGCACAGGCAAGGCCAATGTATGACTAAGCCCAATAGGAAATAATATAAAGTATAGTTTGGCCATTTAAATCAAGGCACCCTCTGACAAAATTTCAATCATTATGGGTGTGTCACCACAAAGTAACTGCAAAAGTTTATTGAAAAAATGACCAACCTGACACCATGATAACACTATAGTTCTAAAATTATAAGTTTGCCAATTCCTTAGTCTATAATGTGGGCCTATCTGCCACCAAAAAAGGCTCAGGCAGTGTGAATGCATACAGACGAAGCTGATTGACTGTGAAGAACTCTGTGTGAGTTGCTGGATCCAATAAATGTACTTTGAATTGAATTTGTTTCAATTTAATTAACACTTCTGTGTTTGGTTTTAAAATCTAGTCCCCTTTAGTAAGTCTAAATTAAAATGAAAACTTGTTAAAGCAAAAGAAGTCAGCCAAGGTAACTCAACATAACACTGTTGAGTGAATGGCACAATCACCTCTTCACATACTAAGAATGTCCCAGAAGGGTTTCTGTAGGTCTTACATTGCACATGCTCAGAAACTGACTCCACTTTGAGTGTGATGCTTTGTGCATATTAAAGTGGCATTATGTAGGAATTGCTAATCGCTAACCAGATGCTAGCAGCTAAACCTCTTGAAATTTGCTTACTTTGACACCATGATAAACTAGTGAGTCAACAACTTTCCTAAGACAGTCAAACATCAGTCCAACACAAGACAAAGCAAGACGGCAAATAAGCTACTTACTAGTTCGGCAGACAGTAGTAACCGGGGGGCTTCCGGCAAACCTACATAATGCAGTAATATGCCTACGCACCCTGGTATGGCAATGGCACGGAGGTGATTCTCCATAGTAAACGTCATTGTAGCACCACATTTTTTTTTAAAGCTGTTATTTTAAGGTAAAAAAGCTAATCCTAACCCTTACCCTGAAGTACAATTCCTACATAATGCCACTTTAATGTGAGCAGGGTCAAGGTCTTACCCAGCTGCTTTCTTCAAACATTAATCACTGAGTGAGTATATTTTTTGCAAGTATTTTTTTATTTTGTGATATTGAAACATAAGTACACGGCTTAAGAGTGATATTGCTGGTCGTACTGTATTTATCTTGCGAAAATCAAGCATATATGAGCACATGTTAGATCATGTCAGCTAAATGTAGATTATTTGCCTGACAGTCCTCTAAGATAAATAACCATTTTGTATCAAACTTATAAACTTTTTCTGTGTGTGTTGAATGATATCACGTTCATTTTTCAATGCTATCCCAACTGTAAAACTAAACATAACTTGCTCTCAATATGTTCAAGCTGTAACTATTTTCTTATCACAAGTCTGATGATTGATATTAAATGGACTGTACTTATATATTACAGGTCTTCCCTACATTTCTGAGCTTGAGGACTGGACAGTCTGCATTTATTTGTGGCTCTAGTAGTAAGTTTGATGCAATACGTCCAAACTAACCCTTTAAGTATCCACAGACCTACAAAGCTAATACTGTATACGAGAGAGTCATTTTTTTGTTTGGTTGTGTTTCATTTTCAGTATTATGAATGAGGAACTGTTTATTAAGTGAACTGATTGACGACTATCCCCTGGTTGACTACAAGTGTGGAACCCGCCGAATAATCACCCTTAAAAGATACATACACGTGTCTGGTAATTATTCTTGACTGATTTGTTAACTCATTTTCATCTTAGGAAGTCACAATAAAATTGCATTGGTCTAATAATTTGATTCTTGTTTTCATTGACCTGTATCGTGCATTTTTTATACTATGTTTGTTAAATATCTGTAGGTGGAAGCAGAGTTTACCCGCATCACCGCTGTCCCACTGAGATTGAAATTCATGCAACAGCTGGATCATCACTACACAGCTGATGACAATCTTCAAAAGGAAAGGAGGAGCAGCATGGCAGACTTGGATAAGGTATTTTTTATTTAATTTATTTTTGATGATGAAGACGAACCAGCTGGTCACCATAACACATGCCAAAAAAGTACCTAAAGCTGCCCGTACAATTTTTTTTTTAATGCACTGTAAAATTAGTAGCCTGACCAGTTTGGTAGAACAGTGATGATCTGTAGTGATAATTGCTGCACGATGCAATAACCCCCCCCCCCCCCCCCCGCACACACATACACACACACACACACACATTTATCTTGTCCTCTGATGCTGTTGAAACAAGAAGAGCCTGTGTACTGAAAGCACTAATGGTTTACCTCAATGAGGACCCTGAAAATATCATAAGAGACTACATGGTAAGTATTTTAACCTTTGGTTGCTACTGTACTTTGTCTCCAGAAACTGAAAATGTGATGTATGTTGTAACCGAAGATGTATTGGTTATGTTTTTGAGGATGTTGAAGACAACCAGGCGGCTATGGACCAGACAGTCCTGGGAATCTTTGCCATAAAGAAGGAAGGTGAGGAGTCTGCAGATGGCCGGGCAGATGTTGGAATAATCATTGAAGGTGTGGAAGTGCTTCATGAGCTTGATAACATTGCAAATGCACTTGCCATTTGTTTGGCCTCATGGATTAACTGGACTTGAGCTATCCAACAAACCTGACACATGGAACTAGATGGCAACAAACCACAAAGGCCCAATGCTCAAGAACAAACTATTTGAAGGAACATTTTAGACAAGCAGCACACAGGGAACTTGAAGGACATGAGAACAGGAGATCAACAGTGAATTGGTTACATTTTTTTTCCTTTGTGTATTCATTTTAGAAAACTCTATGAACCCCCCCCCCCCCCCCCCCCCCCCCCCCCCCCCCCCCCACACACACTCTCTCTCTCTGACACACACACATATACATAGCATAAAGGAAAACATTTTAAGCTAAAACATTTTTTATTTAGGGTAAGGGAAATAAATATAAACTATACCTGTCATGTTACCTTAAATATTTGTGATGGTTGTCGTTTTCCATTGGAAATAAATAGTATTACAGAACCTAGGTATTGTGATTTGAATTTACTTAACTACATTGAGTGGGAACTGATGACATAACTAGGTTTAGTAAGTCCCACATGAATTCACTAGCTTTATAACAACGCAAACTATTAAAGTACTTCTTATTAAAGTCAGTTACGTTGGAACTACAAGGAGTTGTTCATTTGGTGTAAGTAAAGTAGTCCAGTTGAGTAAGAACTAAATTAGTGAGTTAGGTAATTTAAATGAATGTCTGTTTAGTTAGATGAACACTGCCTGATCAATTAAGGTGAACTTGACCAAATAATATTGAAATTACTTAATACAGTCTTGTTGGTTTCACATACGTTAGTTATTTCCTCTGTTATAATAGTATTTAAATTAGTTTGAACACAACTCAGTTCTGTGGACATTGTTGACATAATATTAAGTACATTGAACAACTTCTGCTCCCTTGTCATTCCACCTTTCACAGCTTTTGTACAGAATTCTCTTGAGACACCTCTTTTGACAATGCAAATGTTTCTGTTTTCCTGCTAGTTAGCATTTGGCTAGGCTGTTAATACAACAATGCAAATGTAAGATTTGTTTCTTAATAAACTTGGCTAGGGTTAGGTAGTTAGATGTATCTGTGAAATAAATAATTACTAGGATAATGATAAGATAGAGTATGATTTGGATCAGATTTAAACTTGGACAAACAGCCAATAAAGTTTCTTTTCGCAGGAAATGGACTAGGCTATGCTCGACTACGTTCCTACTAGAAAACTCATGCCAGGCTTATCTACATACAAGCTCCTGCAGAGCAGACAGAAGGACTGCTGACTGAAATCACACAAAATCCTTCCCACAGGGTGTGCTAGAGAGGTTTGACTGTGTTTGTTATTTTGAAGTTATTTGTACCAAGGATTTAGGGTGATTTATTAGCAGAAACAGAATATAGAATTCATAATTAGGTTTTCACTAGGGTATAATCATCTGTAACTACGAACCATTGTGTTTTCATTTGTTTAGAATGAGCCCTTCTCCCCACTAGATGCCACCACATCCTACATACTGTACCTTTAAGTGATATACTTGCACACATGCCAATCATAGATTAAAACATTGATACATTTGGCTAAGTTATGAAAGCCAGAAGAGAAACTAAATTAACAATCGTTTGGGAGCCAAAATAACTGGCTTGTATTGCCGAGCTGAGCGAAATGATCTGGCTCACTTAAAAGAGCTGGAATTCCCATCACTGGAATGTAATATCTCCAGCAATTTCATAATGTAGTCATTGTTGATATTTTACCTAAACAGCCAATCAAAGTACACCCCTTCCTTCACTCCTGAATCTGACCAAAGGTGTATTGGACTAGAATTAGGGACTAATCCTGAGAGACAAGTGTAGATGCTGGGGTTTAGGTTTGACTGTCCGTCATTAGTTTCATGAGACGGATGTACTGACACACAACTTTAGGTTTAGACATTTGCTTCTGAACATTTACA
This sequence comes from Sprattus sprattus, assembly GCF_963457725.1. NCBI lineage: Eukaryota > Metazoa > Chordata > Actinopteri > Clupeiformes > Clupeidae > Sprattus > Sprattus sprattus. The sequence continues at coordinate 9,295,724 of NC_137911.1, forward strand.
GGCAGGTAATCGACCACTTTTACACATGAAGCAGAATAGTGTTTATTTGTTAAAATATATAATCATATGTGGAATACAATGACTGTATATGGATGCAATTTCTGTTAAAGTCTGATACAATCTCATTTCTTAGTCAAACTGCAAAACTCATAAAATACACAAGACATGGCATTCACTGAATCTTCTAACGGTACGTGGTGAACAGAATCACAAACTCACTAAACATCTGTCATAAAAAAAGTGTAGAAGAACCATCTCAATGGATCATTTCACTACTTGAATGAAAATGGTTGGAAAAAAAATCTGAACATTCATTCAAGTAAAAGCTGAAACGGAACTGTTCATATACTTCATTTATCTTAGAAGGTGCAACAAGCAAGATGACATCAATGTATACAAAACAGCAACATCTTGTACAGAGCCATTAACACTGACAAGAACATAAGTTACGTTTTTATTTTTTACATATAAACATACTGGAAAATTGCAAGCGAAATTTACCAGTGCCAATGGATACAAGACTTGCATTGAGCTGACGATCAGAGACAGCATAAATAGGTTCTAGCAGTGTGGATGCATACAGACGAAGCTGCTGGACTGTGAAGGAGATCACCCTGCTCATTCCACCCTCCACAGCTTTTGTACATAATTCAAACCCAAATAAGCATACCTTCTCCAGCTTCCTCCTCCATCTAAACAGGAAAACAATAACAACACATTGAGAAAAAATAATAATACTCTGCCATCAACGAAGTCAAGACATTTAAAAATAGAATCTATATCATCAATATTTTGCATAAAAATCTGCATCCTCTATTGACCGAGGTTGTTAGTGGGCATCGACCATCATTCAGACTAAGGAAGCAAGGTATACTATGTTAGTGGTCAACAGACATTTGCAGACAAGGCCCTCTACTCCACAAAGCACATATGGACTCACGAGCAAGGGTGGCTACACACATACAGCTTTTCCCAGTAATACCAGTGGTATTGAAGACTGATTATTGTGTTCATCCTGTTGTTAAGCCTGGCTGCACAGACATACAGATGTTCTGTAAATGAACGCAGCTTCTGTAGTAGGAGCGTATATTATCCCTGGAATCGTTTTTTTAAGAGGTGCTCGCTTCCTTTCTCTCTAGTTTAGGTGCAAGTGTTTGTACAACATGGAGGGAAACACTCCCCCGTGTGAGTAAGTAAGCGATCTTGGAAAAAGCAGCTGTAGCTTGCTGTGAAGTAATCCTTGTCCCCTGAAGCCCATCTTCGTTCTACGTCAACACACGGCTGCTGTGGCTGTATTGGGAGACTCCACCACACCACAGGGGACCAGGGACCAACGCAGAGAAAGACAGTTGGTCCACCCAGCCTGTTCCACCTTCTGCCTGTTCAGGTAAATTTCTTCTTGGTTGCAGTGAAGCGCTCCATGTACTACAGTGCCAAAGACGAGTCACCGATATGAAAAAGAGAAGGAAAGGGTTTTGAGTGTGTGCCACAGATGCAAATGTTTTTTATTTTTATTTGTGATGGTTAGAGCATTATGGATATTAAGGTTAACTGAATACTTAATGACATCAAAAACAACACTGAACACAACTTAATTCAGTAAAACTATGATCAATGGTCTACTGAAGCTTTGAACAGCCAGACCTTCTGTTGTCGTTTCTTTTTGTCCCCTATTGAAATTAATGGTGGAAAGTTGACCTATTGTCATGTTATTTGCTGTGCTAGCTGTACACTAGGTAGAGTCAACTGATTGTAGCTGGCAAGATTATAGTTAGAGCTCGAAGCACTCATTTCAATATGTTCACAAATCTGGCTGGTTATCAGAGATTTTCCTGAACCTTAAAGGGAACATTTTGTTTAATCTTAGATATTTGGCTGGAGATTTTCTGAAAGGAGACATATAGTGACTGGTAAAGCCTGTGACATATGGCCCCCAGCAAGTTCACTGGGATGGGACAACCCTTCCACTAAACAACACAAAGTCAATGGGACTGCATGACAGGATGCTCTTGAACAGTTACTGCATACTTGGCCATCCTTGACTGTGGATGAGGCAATGATAAAAATCCAGACTTCGTTGGAAGCAGTATATACCCCAGTACATACCCCGCTAGTACACATATGGAAGGCTTTTTAAAACATATACTGTTATGTTACTATGACAACTGTGACTGACACGCACTCTTTCATATGCACAATCACACACACACACCCTCCAAACACACATACACACCCTGGTACTTTGCTCTTGATAGAAAATTCATGTCAATTAATTACAGAACAATCAAGTATACTCAGCATAGGCTACACCATAAACCATAAGCCACATTCTCAAAGACATGGGTTTCTTTAGTTGCTAAATGTATTATTGGACTAATCTGTTACATCCAATAAGATGTTCTGATTTTATAACAGTGAGACTATTTTTCCGTACCTTCATTTCCACTCATTGTACCAGTAGACTCATTGACATTTGAGAATTTCAAACTAATCTAAGCATCATTGACATGCTTCAAATATAAAGCATGGAAGTGTACAATTTTGTAAAACTTTAGACCTTGGACTCAAATGGTCGGATTTGATCTGGGTAAGTTATGTAACGGTCAACTCATTTTGAATGTTGTTTTATTAACCATAAAGGCTACCGTGTGCTGTATGCTCACGTCTTCCACATTATATATTAATTTGTTGGGCAAGGGTAAGTGATCCTCTGTTGCTGTAGAGCAATGACACTGCATGTTCTTGTGGATACGCATCTCTAGTATTGTTCCTAAATGCCACTGGCTCAGGTCAAGTGAAGACCTGGCATAAAAAAACAGCTAATGACTAATAATGAGTAATAATGAGAGCATATCACACACAAAGTAAGACTAAAAAGCTCATAACGAAGCACTGGAAAACCATACAAAAAAAGGGTCAGCTGTTCACCTGTCAAAGTTATCTTTAGTGATTAACATCCTATGGACCCCTCACCAATAATACCACAAAAATATCCGAAATCCACATCAGCAAACATGTGCCCTTTAGACAATGTCATTCATATCCACCCATCTCACCTTGTCATAGCCCTCGAGGTCCCGCATCATCTTGACCTCGAACAGGTTCCCCTCCAAAGAGAGCAGGGACACCTGGGAGTCGGTGAGGATGGGGATGGGGATGGAGGCGAGCTCCAGGCAGTTCTCCTCGAGTCGCAACACCTTCAGCCGCTGAGTGCGTGACACCTCTGGGGAGACCACTGAAATCTGACCAACAGAGAGAGACGAAGGAATGAATCTCAACTTGCAAATGCACATGCAAACAGATCCATGTTCAACCATGTGTCACAGACCCAAAACCAAGTGTTCTGCTAGAAAACATGCGCACACAGATACACACAATACAAATCTGGTGATATGTGCCAGGTGGGCCTTCTTGTCTGGAAACCAAACCCTCAGGTGCTGTGGGAAAACTGTAGTCCTCATTTTCAATGTTCATAATTATTTTTTTGGGGTCTACTAGAATAGATTTACATGTAGTTTCAGGAAGATGAGAAAAGTAGTTTATGCAGGAGAAAGTTACTTCCTCTGGAATGTATTTTTACAGCACACTAAAAGTGGACAAGGGACAACTGGTAAAGCTAGTAACAGGTCCACATTCATTTCAGAGCCCCAGATACAGTTTTCCTAACATGTGAGTCCAAAACATTGCCTGCAGAAGATGGTGGTTTGTTTGATCCGGAACTCTTCATGAATAGAAACTGAAATTTGTGGTTAGTTACCACTTTCCCTTTTAGCTCTGCCCTGCTAGTCACACCCTCTTACTTGGTGTAGGTTCACATTTTACAGACCAGAGTGTGTCAACGCAGTTTGAGGTGTCAATACAGAAAGATGGAAATCAACTCTGTTTGCATAAATACATTCATGCTCCTTGTGCTATAAAAACATTTACTTAATGTAACATTATATTCCCATGGAAATTAAAACACAACGGACCCATAAATAAGGGACATGATGACAACCTACATCACCCCTCTTACCTGGTTCTGGTTGAGGTTGATCTCAATGGCCTGTACTTCATTCGCTTCAGCAGGCAGGGCCCGAATGTGGTTCTTGGACAGGTCAAGCACATCCAGGTGGCGCAGGGTGCCCAGGCCCCTGGGGAACTCCAGCAGCTGGTTGCCTGAAAGGCTGAGGGTGCGCAGGGCCTTCAGCTGGGCCACACAGGCTGGCAGAGTCTGCAGCTGGTTGCCATTCAGAGAGAGGGTTTCCAGCTTCTTAAGCTTCGCAATTTCATTGGGCAAAGTTGCTGTGTGGACAGACAGGAAAAAAAAAATATATATACACAAAGTGAGCAACCACAGGTGTCAATATCTTTATAGGTTTATGAAGATGCCGCCGTGCTAGTGGCAGTCTGTTGCAGCAGCTCCAGTCAACGTATTGTTCTTTTTTTTGCCAAAACACTGTAAACGAAAGATTTTTGACGCTGATATGGATACTGTGCGGCTATACACATTTCTGTTGATACTCCTGCAACTTTTAACTTTTGTTGTGTCAGGTCACTAGGCCAACAGGACAGGAGTGGGATATTGTTTACCTCCAAGACCAGCTGATTGCACTCTCCAAGCCTACACTACCACCAAGACTGTAGCGGCAGAGCGGTAAGAAGAAAGGAGGGGGGAATGCAGTGTCTGTGAACAACGGATGGTGTAATCCTGGACATGTTCCTGTGAAGGAGCGTTCCTGTAGCCCGGACATCGAACTGTTAGCCATGAGATTTTGTCAATATTATCTGCCATGGGAGTTCGCATCTTAGTTGCTGTTTACATTGGTGTGTGACATCATCAATTCAGTCACAGACAGACTATAAACACAACATCCGAATGCATAGCTGTTTCTGGAGACTTTTCAACAATTTGTCAATTGACCTACCAGAGAAAATAAAATGCTGGACTTAATTATGCAAAATGTGTGGAATGCGTACAGCTCATACATCCCACACCATGCAGCTGAATGTCCACAACCTCCTGGATTATTGACTACCAGACAGACAGACCACAGTCTGAGGGGCTGTGTGTCTGAGCAGGTGGTTAGCAGCAAAGGAGCGTCACAGGGGACTGCACTCATCTGTCCTCTTCACCTTGTACACCTCAGACTTCCAATACAACTTGGGGTCCTATCATCTGCTGACATTTGGAAATGGAAATGATAATGAGCCCTAGTGACTAGTGTTTACGGCAGAGATAGTGACACACACACACTAACCCAGAACAGTGAGCTGCTTTTGAGCACCCGGGGAGCACTGATTGGGGGTAAGTGCCTTGCTCAAGGGCATTTGAATGCAGTTGTGGGGTGTGTCAGTTGAAGACAGGAGACTGAGTACAGGGAACTGATGGACCGTTATATGGCATGAACAACCATCTTCTCCTAGATGTGACCAAGACAAAGGAGATGGTTGTGGATTCAGGAGGACCAGACTAAGCTGAAGCTTAGCGATAGTTGAGCTATTTCCATACTTGGAGAAGGGGCGGAGGGCTACAGGTACCTGGGCGTTCAGCTTCACATCAGACTGAAATAGAAATGTAACACAAAGGCTGTCAACAGGATAAGACAGAGCAGACTCTACTTTTTGAGAAAGCTTAAGTCATTCAACGTGTGCAGCAAGATGTTGCATATCAGTCTGTTGTGTCAAGTGTAGCAGCATCAGAGCCAGTGACTGCTCTGGAAACCCTAGACTTGGTTGAGGAGAAAAGGATGTTGCACAAGCTACACTACACTCAACACTACACAACCCCTAAACAACCCCTACACAACCTACTGGTGAGACAACAGAGTGTCGGAGGCTCCTTCAGCTCCACTGAGATAAGTACTGTTACAGGAGGTCATTCCTGCGAACTGCAATAGCCATCAACAATGACTCCCTATGGGTCAGGTCTTCTGAGTGGCAATGTACAATACACATTTTACATTTAATTAGCAATCTCTTTGTGGTTAAATAAAGTACTCCATCTACCTATACCAAACATAATTCTTCATAAATAAGAAGGGAAACCAAACAAACAACTCACATTAGGAAAATGGATGCTGGACTCTGCATGACCATGTCAACTTTGCATCAATAATGCACTAGACGCAAACCCTTTCAGGAGGAAACAAAGATGAAAATCAATGTCGTCTGAACTCATTCATGCAGATGTGGGTTCTTGACTCACTTAGTTTGTTAGCGTTGATGGTGAGGCTCTTTAAGTGTAAAAAGCTTCCTATGAATGGAGGTAGCACCTCAATCTTGTTATTAGAGAGGTCGACAGTGCGCAGGTTCCCAGTCAATCTTTGAAGCTCCTCAGGAAACTGCAATACACAAACAGTTTGCCGTTACAAACACCATCATGGTCATTGCTGTAATATAGATGGATCATGCACCCCCTATGCTGATCAAAGGCAATATATTTAGGGATTCATCCACTGATCAATTTGTTACAAAACAAGGCGACCTGCGTGGCATTGAAGTCAGTGATATTAACACCTACCTCTAAGAGACCTTTGCCAGTCAGCTGAAAGACGCCAGTCTTCTGGGACGTTTCCAGATGTGCTTTGAGCGCACTGTTACCCATTTACTGCTGTTATCCGCGGATGCGGTCCTGCCTGAAGAGATCTTGAGATCAATTTGCTACAAGAATAACTATAGTTTTCCACAAGCCTGGGCCTTCAATGGCTTTTAGGGTACTTCCTCTGAGCCTTTGACGTTTACGTCTTCTGGGTCCTTGATATAACTCTGTGAAAACAATTTTAAAACATTAGTTCTTGGACCTGTTTACAATACAGAAAAAAGGGTCACGTCCATACGTGTTAATTGCAAGTCACCTACAATATTTTGCTACGGAATTTACATAACTTGAGTTACACTGATACAGTTCAGTTCCTTACAGTACAGTACATTTATGCTCTGTCTGGGGCGTAATGCTATCTGATTCGTTTTTTCGTGTTAACTGCAGCGAGCTAACCCTGAGTAAATTAGCAACCTGCCAGCGTGTAAATGCTTCCATTCACTCACAATATTCAATTGATGTATAAGTTACAATAATGTGTTCAACGTTGTACGCAACGTTACATAGGTGAAATACACATAGCTGTTGTGCAGACAACACCCTGGATTTGAGTTCATAATCCCTCAAATGGTCTGTGCTTGCTGGTCTTAAGCAAGCTAGCTAGATAAACAGACACATACCACAATAAGAAAGCTTACATTGCCACGGTAGCTACTCAGAAACATATAAGTGACTCTCGGTAATGACTAATCATAACCTAAAAATGGGCGATATAGAAGGCGTCTACTTACTTTATGGATTCTTGGACTAATACCAGAGTTGCTAGCTAGCTAGCCAACACAGGGCAGCTCACCAGCGAACAGAAAAGTGAGGCTTGGAAATATAAACAAAGCTTAAATCAATTATCCAACACTTGCAACGTGTTTCTTTACCTCTCAAGATAACCAAAAGATCTACGATATTTCCCCAAAGCAATAAAGTGGAGAATGTTGACAATTGACTTGAAAACTCTATCAGCTCGACGTCTTTCAGATCTAAAGGAGGTGAAAACCAGTTAGACACTTGCCTCCCCAACGCCTAGTGGCAGTAATGTTCACTCTGGGTTAGCCCTGTGCACTCATGTTGATGTAGTAGAGTGTATAAGTAAATCGGAAGTTTGTAGTTTTTAACGTTGGTGTGGGTATCTTCAGAGAACAGAGAATCTGTAGACGGGCGCTGGTATCATTCGCAGAAAGAAGGAGAGAATGTTTCACCGAAGTAACTTTGTGTAAGCTCTCACAGAATGGTCGAGTGCCATAGTCAATCTTGGTAAGCGGCATAGTTCATAAATGATCACTTTCTATGAGGTTTGGTGGTGTGGTATTTTATTGCATAAATGTAACGTCAGTCAACATGCCAGCCAATTGAATCTTATGGTGGAGTCACGTCAGTTTATATTAGTTAGTTAATTAGTTTAGTTTATCATTTTCTACCACAAAAACACACCATAAATCGATATGTTATTATCATATCATAAAATAAATAAACTAACATTTCATATCCTTGTGAAATATATGCGGTTCGCTTGTTTAAATGAGTGGTTTATTTTATTATTCAGTTTCTTCCTTGAAACCAGGGGTCACAAACTTAAACTACCCGGGGGCCGATGAGCGTCCAGTCTGGTCATTGGAGGGCCAGATTTGTACGATAAACGTTGGGGTGGCCCATTGAAATAAATGGAACTTTTATAATTTTGTTGTAAATCAATGGAACTTCGCGGGCCTGATAAAATCCTTTGGGGGGAGTTTGAGACCCCTGCTTTAAATCATTGTTTTGAGGGACCATTGTTTGGAAATTTCGGCTAACTTTAAGCCATATTTGCAAACATATACTCTATGTACTCCTATTTGCCGCTTACTTTCTGTTTATAGATTGAAACCACATTTAAGAGAAAACACATGAAATAATTAAATGCCAGTTTAACATTTTAGGTAGCAGTTAGCACATGGGCCCTCCCTTATGTGCCGAGGTTCTTAGGCACCTTATAGTTTCTTCCTGTTAACAGGGAGTTTTTCCTTGCAAGTGCACTTGTAAAACATACAGGCTTCTGGCCACTGAATTGAATATAAGTTCCAAAACTGTTCAAAATGTAAATGTATACACGAAATATAAAAATGTTGTCTTCCCACAACTCAGCTCTCAACTAAAACGACAGGGTTTGTCAAGGATCATTCAATACAGAGCTGTTCACATATAGCATAGGATAAGTTCTTGATCACCCTAGCCATTGAAAACAGGACTCAAACACACAGAGATATCAAAGTAATTTAATGACTCTTCTTATACCATTATAGACTTACAACAATGTTAATATGTTTGCCCTGTTATGTCTGGTTAGGTGCTTTGTCATCTTCTGGTGAGTCTGCACTTGTGGGCTCAGGTTTGAGTAAATACTGTGAAAACAAAAACAAACAAGGTAATAATAATGTTACCCACAGGTTTTTTAAGTAGTCTTTCCATGTGAATTCATTCTTAGAACCACATTTTTTTTTAAATAATACACCATAAAAAGAATCAGAGAGTTTTTTTCTTTAAGACCACATCATAATATAATGACTGTGAGATAACTGATACAACTTTATATTTAACCATATGAACACAGTAACAGCTTAGATTGTACACTGCAAAGTCTGTTGTAAAATATGTGAATATCATACCTTGCTTTCCTTTTTAATGTTTGGTGGGGACTCTACTTCTGTGAGGAAGGCAGGTTTGCAACCTGAGGATAGTAACTCCACATGAGTTACAGTAGTAGTAACAACAAAAAATAATTATTATGATAATTGATGGCATAGTTTTTATTTATAAGGAATAAATAATGTGAAACAAAATAAAACAAGTATATCATTGGACTAGAATATAGTTCATCTGCTGTGTTAATTTTATAAAACGGGATTTCCTAACCCTTAAACTGCTCATGAAGCAGTTCGGCGAGGACTAGGCTGTCTGATGTCTCAGAGTGGTCCTGGGGCCCTTGAAGCTTCCTCTTCGTCTTCTGCAGTGACTCAAGCTCCTGCAGAATCATCACTTTCTGAATTATGATGTCCTTGGTGCACAGCTTCTGGACCTAATGGAAGCGAAAAAAGAGGTTGGTCCATGTTCTATTCTCGGTTGGACATCCAACAGTATTGGGTGTGATACTGAAGTCATGTGGAATTTGTTTGCAAAACAACAGATTAAGCCTTGTTGCATAATATGGTATAAAGTTTACTAAAAACACGATGTCATGCAATGCCCTTATCTGTCTGGGAGAAATTAATTTTACCAGAGGGGGAAATCACTACTCCATAATGAATATGCAAACAAGGTATATGTTATGAATTAATAAATAAACAAACATTATAATGGATGGGAAGACATGATGTAGAAATGATAGACCATTACCTGATCTTTGATTTTGAGGACCATGCCTTTGTCACCTTCAAGTTTGTAACCATGGAATTTCAGGAGCACTTCGATATGTCTAATGATACAAAAAAGACAGTAAGGAGGAGGATCACTCAAAAATGACAATCTTAATCTGAACAAAGCTGTTAGTCACAATACACACTAGACAAGCGCAGCGTCCTGGGTGTAACATTTGCCCTTACAAGAGCATTTAGGTAGGTGGGAGCAGAACCAACAAGCACTCTGTAGGCAAGCATAAGTGACTTGAACTTAATACGAGCAGCTACTGCCAGCCAGTGGAGCGGGGTGGCGTGTGCCCTCTTCAGTGCCCTCTTTGTATATGTTGCATTGCGCAACCTATCTTTTGTTTGAGAAATAAAACTGCCAAAATAACGTTCTTGCATTGGGGAAGATGTGGGGAAACTGGGGCCCCATCCCTGACGTCTTACCTGAGCACTTGGAGATTGGGCTCCAGTGCAAAACGCTCCTGCAAGACTTGCTGCAGCTCTGGCCCCTTCACCCTCAACTTCAGCAGAGCTTGGCAGGCAGCAACACGCACCATGGGCTCCACCTCATGGTGCAGGGCCCACAGGAGGTTATCCAGCAGGCGGGGGCTGAGGCAGCCAATGTTCGCCAGGGCTGCAGCAACACACACAGAGCCAACATCACTTAAAACACTAAGGGCTGACTCACACTAAGGGCTGGCTGACAATGGCTCAACAAAGGTCACCAGTAATTGGGAGTTGTGATAAAAATTAAAGCATGCCTGTTGGCATTACTTGTGTTTTACGTTGGACAGTAAAGGTGGGGATCTGTGGAAGCCCAACAGTGCAGAGAGGTCATGGAAGGTTAAGACAAAGGGGATTGAAGGGCCTATGACCATCCAAATTGGGGAAGTGGCTTCAACAAATCCATGGAACAACATCCAAGTTCCCTATTCTATATTTGAGGGTTTATAAATATATATCATGGAAAGACAAATATCAAAATTGTCAAATTGTCAATAAAACAGTTGTTGGGTTGTTACGTTTGTTGCCATTTGTTGTTTGGAAGTATGTACGAGTCTTATCAGACAATTGTAGAAATTAATAATTCTGGACTCACCAGCAATTGCTGCAACTTTGACCTCTGGGGCAGAATCATTCTGCATCAAGTGGAGAAGCTGATTCATTACCTAAATCAGAAAAAGGCACATAAGCCCTGTGCTTTTTAGAAGGCAACAGGAGTACCAAAGCCAATACAAGCATAATTGACACTGATTGATTTTGCAGTACATATTTGTAGTATATGATATAGAGTATTGTGTGGATTTTCTAAGGAGGAGAGAAACTGCCGACTCTATCTGCAGCCCTCACCATGCTGTCCTTCATCTCGAGTTCCCCGGCGGTGTGGCAGCCCTGCTTGCGTACGGCCACGAAGCTGTCGTTCAGGCAGAGCAGGAAGGGTGGGAGCAGCTTGGCCGTCATGATGCGAAGCTGGCCAATAAGCACCAGCGCCTCCACACGCCATGGACCTGGACCCTCCTCCAGCTTCTCACTGAGGGAACAGGAGTCAGATTAGACGATCACGCCTTTTAATCACTAGTCAATCAGCTGTGTAAACCTTTTTCATACAGTATTGAGGAGATGCTTTCATGAAAAAGTGACTTCAAATGCAGGGATCATGCACATAAGGATTTGTAGTTGTAACATGAATAAAGGTGTGTCACACATGAAACAAAGACTGAATTTTTGGTAAATATACTGTGTGTATAATATTTCAAAGTCATCTCAATTCCTTTTTTTAAAAGATGAGAATGGTATTGGACTTGCAGAACTTCCTAAAATCCACTTTTGGATCTGGTCACGTCTTTTGGTAAATTCTCATTGTACCTTCCCACCACTCTGACCTATTTACTTCTAAATGTACTGCAACATAAAATACACTCAGAAACACACAAAAAAAAACTTCCTTCTATCTATGGCTATCTGATTCTAGAACAGTATATGTATGTATTGATGGATTATTGATTGTTTGCCAAGTACCTCAGTTCATTGTGCACTTGTCTCCCCATCCCCAGCTTGCCTAGGGCCTGTGCTGCTCTCTGCCTTACTTCATTGTTCCAGTCATTCCACATCAGATAGATCAGCTTGTTTACAAGGTCCTAGGGCATGGGTACATACAGTATAACTACATTGAAAGCACCCTGTATACAAAAACAATAAATATACATGTACAATAATATCATACATAATAATAATAATATACACTTAGTCTTGATGATTATGTTATATTAGGACAGCTCTCTCAAATGCAGTGTATCTACCTTGTTAATTGGACCTTTCAGTTGTGAGGTGGTTTCACAGGCCAGCACTCTGGTCTTCCATTCGAGACAGTTAAGCTTCTCTGCCAGCAGGGAGCGCACTAGAGTCTGCAGAGTGGCAATGTTTTACATGAGTGAGAGCCCAGGAGAGAGTCGGATGGCTAAGTAGGCTGTTATAAATTAAGCGTGCAGACAGCATTAATGCGGCAGAAGACATAACAAACCGTCTTGCTGCTAAGGCTGGATAGGAGCGAGGCCGCCTGCTCCTTGTCTGTCTTGGCCTCGCTCACAAAGTGCTGAGACAGAATCCTCTGAATGACTGCCTGGCTGGCCTCCCCCTCCATCGCTAAGCACTGAGCTGCCAACCAGCTGTCCGCTCCCAGACCAGAAGCATCTGATCAAATGCACAAGCCCTGTTAATGTTATTGTTATTTGATTTAGAGAGCAGAGGAACGCCATAAAAGTAGGCCTTTGGGTGTTATTGTGTTATTTATTAATAGAAATCAATTAAAATATTAATTATAAGATACAATGATGAATTATTGCCATTGAGTTAGTGTAGTTACATCCCTCCACTTTAATTTAATATCAACCAACAACTTGTACCACCCTGTAAATTGTTCAAGTGTCAATTTAAGAGTTTCCTCTTGCTTGGCTCAACTACAAGAGTGAATCCCCTGTGTCTTGTTCAGCCTGTGGATATAACAAGCACAGAGGTCTTACCTTTGTGCAGGGCAATACGGAGAATTTCTCTGGCTCTGGGATCAGGTGTGCCCATGGCATAGTGGCACACAGCAGCTGCCATCTGTACCCTCCTGACAGGGTCATCTAGCGCTGACACAATCAGTGGCAGCAACTCTGGAGGAACCGGATGCACGTCCCAACTACGCCCAAACTGAGCTGAGATAGCAAAACAGCAAGACGATCACAACAAACTTCACTGTTATTACCTGCTTATATCGGCTACCAGCCATGTTATAAGAGGATGGGTCAAAATGGCCGTTCATCAAGCCAGTACCTGACCTAAGATATAATTTATACTTTCTCATAAACTTTAAAAGTCTTATAGAATATAATTATACTTTGATAGGCTTTCATATTTTTTTGTCACATTTGTGTGCAAATATTCATACCAATATTTTGATCTGGTAAATTCAGCAGATCCTATTTTTAGAGACTCACCAGCATTTATCGGGTCCTCCGCCTGCCTTGGCCTGCTCACCGCTCCTGAGGCACAGGTTGCTATGGCACCCAGACGGACGTGGTAGTGCATGTCAGTCAGGGCTCTTTTCAGGCCTTCAATGGTCACACTTTGCCATGTGGTTTCTAAATGGGGAGGATGGTTACATTCTTTTATTAGCATTTTTAATGAAACAAACAAAAGCAAAGTAGGTTGGTCAGAATTGATTTTATTAAGATTGCCTGAACGTTCTTCTACTTTGTACATTGGAGTTTATTATTCTTTGATATCTGTGTCTAAGTGCACAGAACACATTTAAAGTGTGTGTGCGTGTGTGTGTGTGTGTGTGCGTGGGTGCGTGCGTTCGTGCGTGCGTGCGTGTTAATGAGATGAATGAGTGAGATGGACGGGACATACTGATCATCCATGAGCTTCTCCACTCTTCGACAGCATAACGAAGGGAGGAGAGCTCTATCATGGGCTCATAGTGCCGCTTCTGCTTGGGCGCCACAGTAACCAGGAGGCCACCGTTGTCAGGTGGTATCAGACCAATCTCTGTAGCGTAGTCAGCACTAGTGGGCAGGTCAACCCATCTCCGCAGTCCCCTTTCAGTCCGTCCTATAACTAGCGACAGCGCCAGCATGTTAAGGCTCATTCAAGAGTGCCTGATAATATATATATATATGAGTTTTAAATTACATCAAACAAAGACTTGAGAAATTAACAGTGTACAGTGTGGTAGACCATCGGATAGCACACAAAGGCTGTTTCATTAAGCTACCTTTTTAAATGTCTTTTTGGTATGTGTATGTGAGTCGGTGTTAAATTTGTTGTTTGAGACAGCGGCTGTATAAGAGTCACATGTCTGCTTGTCAATCATTACACATTTCTCAGTGAGCAACCTTCTCTCTGTGGTGTTTTGACCTCCTCCAGTGTTGTCATAAACGTTTGTGGTCCACAGGGGTAAAAATCCTGAAGATGCTTCTGGTACTCTGAGTTGTTGTCCATGATAATTCGGTCAGGGTTCTTCGTGAGTCGCTGATGCACTGGTTTTGCTATCCCTGCAGAGACATATTTTGAGTTGTTGCAATACTCAACAACAGTCACCTGGAAATAAATCACTTGCAAAAGCAATTCAATTAAAGTATTAAAATACAGCTAAATTCACTGCTAATATTTATGCAATGGTTACTCAAACCATAAACAAACTTTAAATAAAAAGTTACCTAGATACAGTTCCTGTTGATAATTGTTGTCTGTGTGATAGACGCATTCGCCTATCCGGGTATTCAGGCTCTCCGGCAGCTTTGGAGTCTGAGGGGGCTCACTGCGCTTCACCAAAACATCTCCGGCCGTCTGATTTACCCCACCGGGCTTGTTTGTGGTAGTTGTCGGGAGGGAGTAGCCTTGCATCCTAACAAGGATAAGCAAGGGAGAGGCGCAGATGAAACGTTAGAGGAACAAATAAAACATTTGAGGTATTCAGTGAGTCTGTGGAGTACTGGACCAAATTACCAATGAAAAGACTGCCTTCATAGAACTATAATGTCCATTTGAATTCTCGTGAACAATGTTTTTAACAGTGAATTGGAAGGAAATAGCCTCTACAACAAAATATGCAGAGGTCCTCAGTAGTGGCTTTCCATCGTGATAGTATATACATTAATTTAATGTATGGTGACTTGCCTGTAATACACTGGCAATGGCGTCTCAGCCTGGCTTTCATTTGCACCTTTCTGCTTGGCAATGGGCTTTCGTGGCTCCAAAAAAGAGCAAAAGTCCTTCTCTTGCATACAGTCATCATTCACCAGGTCTGTCACACTGGCAGTCCCATACTTTTTCCTTAGCATAGACTGAAGCCTCAACTTCTCCATACAGTGGTTGGGAATCTGTTGGCTGACAATCCACTTTGCCGTGGTCTTGGTCAGTTTTTTCAGTACAAACTCATCCCACTGAGTTTCCATCCTGGGTTTGTCATCCTCATCACTCCTTGTGGTCTGCTTCAGAGAGCTATAGACATTAGGCACCCAACGCAAGCCTGTTCTTCTGACGGCATCTGACCAGCTGTCCTGGTTGATGGAAAAAGTCAGAGAATCTTTGGCAGCCAGTGGATTAATCGGAGAAGCTTGCACAGGTGGTAGAAGCGGAATCTCCTTCACAAGGATTCCTTTTTCATTCTTCGAATGATGTGTATTGATCCACCTTTTCTTTTTGCTCTTTTGTTTTAAGATTGGTGCCAGTGGACCAGATAAATCATACAAACAGTGGAAATTGGCCTTGCTGTAAGGCACAGCCTCTGGTCCCATCTCCATAATGACATCTTCTGAGAAAGTAATGCCATGAGATGCATTGGTGAGGAGCTGCTTGTACACTTTTTGACCACGTCGATTATTTTGGGACTTGGCCTTAACTTTGGCACCTTGGAAGACATCCATGTTTTGGGCTTGAATGACTTAAGGGCCTGGAGGTTTTTCTTTGAGAAGATCAGAACGTTTAACATTATTAAAGCCTACATTATGTTGGTAGGAAAATAAAAATAAAGGAAAATAAAGAGAGAGTTGATATAATTTTGAAAGTCAATACATTGCACTTTAAATTGCTTGGTGAAATACTAAAACATTATAATCTCTTTAATAGTAGGAATGTAATATTAATTCACATCTCAGCCCTTCACACCTCATTCCTTTCCATCACGTTCTACAATTTTGCTAACGCTACATAGCCTGGTTAAACTAAAGTCATAACAGAAGTACGGTCATTTAGGCTGACACTTACCAGTCACGGTCAAATACATTCTATTCAGTCTGATAACTTCAACTGTAACCGACACGAACGATAATGTGATTGACACTAGCAATAAATACCTGCGTGAGAATTTTTCAAAAGTTGTGTTATACTGTATATTTCTGTGTAAGTACAGTGAGAGCCACTAAACCCGGAGTCAAAATTATTTTAAGTGTAAACTTACACGATTCTGAAAACGGACCATAGGCTACTTCCACTCCATACGACTTCTACTCTGGGAGAATGTTGACGTTGTCATGCCAACAGCATTAGGTAACCCTCGTGTGGCTTTGTGGTTGCAGAATTCAGGCTTCCTAATTGATTCATGTTTAAAATCTGAAATTATAGCTTTATGTACGATCTATTTGTTCTATGTTGTAGCCTCCATTTTGTACACGTGAAACATATCAGAACAAGATTCATACCGTTGTGAAAAATCATCATCATTGACTGTTTTTATTGAACTGACTTTTTTAACAAAAAAACGCTGCCTTCCGCGCCTTTTGAGTGCTCCAGCGCGAGAATTCTGTATCTGTAACAACGGGAAGCATACATTCTAGCGATACATTTGTATCCGTTATTACGTATCCGTTGCCGTTGGTTATCGACTACCAATTATTGTTATCTGTGTGTTTTGTGATTCATGTCATTGTAGTGTGAAAACTGCAATCATGAGTTGTTCTTCTATAATAATAATAACAAGAATGGGAGCATTCAGAGAATGCAAACCTCCGCCTTGTGACCTTGACCTTTGACCTTGACATCTAAAAATCTAATCAATTATTGCCATTATATTAACCAATCTCCCCACAAAGTTTGATCGAAATCGGTCCATGCGTTTCTGCGCAATCCTGCTGACAAATAAACAAACAAACAGACAGACAAACAAACAGGGGCGAAAACATAACCTCCTGGCGGAGGTAATAACTAGAAAATGCATTTCCTGAAGGAAATACCAGTGCATGAAATGCAAAAGTTGAGAAAGGAAGAAGAAAAGAAAGAAGAGTAAAAGAAGGAAATAAGAAAGGAAAAAAGAGTAAAAGAAGGAAAGAAGAAGAGAAAGGAGAGTGGAAGAAGGAAAAATGAAAGGTAAAAGGAGTGAAGAAAGGAAAGAAGAGTGGAATAAGGAAAGAAGAGTGAAAGAAGAAACGGAGAGTGAAAGAAGGTAAGAAGAAAAGGAAAAAGAAGGAAAGAAGAGTGAAAGAAGGAAAAAAGAGAGGAAAGAAGAGTGGAAGAAAGAAAGAAGAAAGGAAAGAAGAGTGAACAAGAGTGGCTCTGGATAAAGACAGTAAAGAGAGAGTGAAGAGGGAAAATACTAAAAGAAGGAGAAAAAATGGAGTAAAGCAGAGAGATGCAGTGTGAGAGAAAGTAGAGTGAGAGGGATAGAGTGAAAAAAAGTAAAGTATGGAAGGTGTCACTTAATATTCCTAGTTATGCACTTGAATTGAGAGGGACAGATACCTCTTTTCCACCGGGGCCGGTGCCGGTGCCGGTGCCCAGGGATTAAAGTGGGCCGGAACGCTCCGGTACTCAGTACCGGCACCTTAGATAAATTAATAAATAAATAGATTCTTAAAAAAAAAAACTTTTTTTTTTTTAATGTTAAGGCCAGTCTCGTCTCGTCGCGAATCTTTGGTCTGAACCGGCCTATACGTGCACTGTGAAAGGCTCGCGCTCCTTCTGAAGGAGTTCATCAGCGTCTCGATCAAATCAAAACGTAATATCATCCCCTAGCCCCGCCTTGTTCATCCCTTCGCGCGAAAAAAAACAGTTAACCTGTCAGTTCAGTTGAGAGCGCGACGCTTTGCGGTAAGTGTTTAGACTGTTCCAGTCAGAGCGAGTGCATGTTGGAGTCCAAGGTGAAGTAGTAAGCTAAAGTCTAACGTCTATATTTTAAATAGGGCAACAAACACAACTTAAAGAAAGAACCAGGCTTTTAGTTATTCGTTTTCTATCACTCTGGCCCTGACTGAGAATGACGAACATTAACAATGGGCAACTAGTTGGTTATTGGCTAGCACGTCAGCTTGTCAGATAGACAAAAAATAATAAACAATTACAAGCTCAGGGGCTGGAAGTTTCCATTTTCTGTTAAAAAAAACAGTATGGGAACACAAGTGTAAGAGTAGTAGATTTACAGTAGCCTAGGCTCATTTCTTCTGCTCCATTTCATGTAGCCTAATCAGTATTTTTTGTATCATTTTTTTTTATGATAAAGAGCTCTGTAACCTTGCGTGGTGGATGGGTGTGACCGGCATGTCTGCAGTAGGCCTGTCACCATTCAGAGAGAAGACCTACAGTATATCACTATACTGTAGCCTACTAAAGAACTAAGTGGTTTACAGCATAAACATCTATCTACTATAGGCCAACATTCTAAAATGTGTGAATCGCTTAAATGCTATGAGTTTCAAATCTAAATGTCAGCACTAATTGTTCATTTCCAGCTGGCCATCCCCAAAATGCACCAGAATACAGGAAATCATATTTACCAAATTCAAAATTTTCTCATGGAACCAAAATAGGGGCCCAAAGGCTCATGATCCATCCCTGGTTTAGGTATTTGGTTAGACCTCCTTATATCACTGTGATTAAAAAAATATAGGAATGGGTGATTTCAACGCCACCGCCACCAGATCCACCAAATACCCCCCCGCCGCCGCCACCACGCCGGAAAATAGAGTACCCCCACCTACCAAATCCCACTTTAACCACTGCCGGAGCCGGAGCCGGAGCCGGAGCCGGAGCCGGAGCCGGAGCCGGAGCCTGAGATGGTTCCTTTCAGCACCGGCCTGCGTTTCCACCGCCGGAGCCGGTTCCAGCATCAAAATGAAACGTCATGGAATGTTATGACATGCTCCTATGGTTACAGTTGTGAGTTATTCACGAGTGGTCTTCTTCCAGCGAGAAGGCAAATTAATTTCGATAAAAACTTTAATTATGTTTAACTTTTTGTTTTTAATACCATGTAGTACCATACGACCTAAGGTTAAAGTTCTGTTTACTTGGCCACGGGTTTCTATATTTCCTCACGTAGATCAGACGAGTGGCAATGCAGTTCATGACCGGAGTTGACTAGCTACTACACTGATATATACTAACCAGTTGCCATAACAACCTTAGCAGTACCTTACAGCAGCTAGTGCTAGTTAGCTAGCTACTACACAAACTTGCTTAGTCAAGAGCTATTTTTTTTTTTCGTTTTCAAGTGGCACGTCTTCTACAGTACACACAATACAAAACCAGCACTTCATCACGGTCTCAGTTAATTATGCAATTACGGGTTTTCTACGAGCAGGCAATGCAGCTCATGATGGGAGTTAGTTGACTAGCATAACAACTGTAGTAGTACCTCACGACAGCTAGCAGCGAGTGCTAGTTAGCTAGCTGCTACAAGAACTTGCTTAGTCAACTACTAATTTCAAGTGTAATATCACACAAAAACAACAAGCCAAATTGAAAGACTTAATGTATACAAGACAGACAAACCAACACATTTTGATGGATGAAAGCTTTCTTTATTAGTTTTAATGTGTTTGTTATTAGGTCTGTTGTCCTTTTGAACCCTGATATCTCCGACTCTCCTCGTATTACCTCATATATTTTAGCTTTTCTTACTGACTTTTCAATTTTGTCTTACATTTCTGTTGATGGTTAAATTGCTATCGAGGTATATCCATGGTCGATTTTCCATGTATGTTTTCATCGTTTTCACTCATCATCTTGGTTGATGGCTAAAAAAAAATGGCGGCGGAAATGTCTGTTTCTGGTGGGTTAACTCCGCTCCACCTCTGTGACGTAGTTGGTGCCCGATTTGGGCCCAGCAACTCCAGGGAGCCGGGCCGGTGCCCAATATTCACTGGCCCGGCCCCGGTGGAAACGAGGTAAGAGAGAAGTGGAGCCTTGGAACCTTGGCGCAAGTGTCAGTGAAGCACAGGTGCAAGCCAGTTTAATGATCCTATTATGATGTCATAATGGCCCAATGTAAGTCAATGGGAGAAATTTGTATTAGTTTTTCTTTAATATCTTAAAAATAATAAAGTTCAGAAAAATTAAAAATACACAGCAAGTCGTTTACAAGACCTAAGCAACAAAGTTTGAACGTTAAGCAGTTTGAGCTGTATTAATCGCAGAAGTTTGGTAAAAGGAATAATAATTATAAGAAAAATAACTAGAAAATGCATTTCCTGAAGCAAAAACCAGTGCATGAAATGCAAAGGTAAGAAAGGAAGAATAAAAGAAAGAAGAGTGAAAGAAGGAAAGAAGAGTGGAAGAAGGAAAGTAGAGTGAAAGAAGGGAAGAAGAGTGGAAGAAGGAAAGAAGAAAAGAAAGAAGAGTGGAAGGAAAATAGAAAATAAAGAAGAGTGAAGAAAGGTAAGAAGAGTGGAAGAAAGGAAGAGGAAAATAAAGAAGAGTGAAAGAAGAAATGAAAGAAGAGTGGAAGAAGAAAAGAAAAAAGAAGGAAAGAAGAAAAGAAAGAAGAGTGAAAGAAGAAAAGAAGAGTGGAAGAAGGAAAGAAGAATGGAAAAAAGAGTGGAAGAAGGAAGGAAGAGTGGAAGAAGGAAAGAAGATTGTAAGAAAGAAAGGAAAGAAGAGTGAACAAGAGTGGCTCTGGATAAAGACAGTAAAGAGAGAGTGAAGAGGGGAAATATTGAAAGAAAGAGTGAAGCAGAGAGATGGAGTGTGACAGAAAGTAGACTGAGAGAGATAAAGAGAAAGATGGAGAGAAAAAGAAGTAGAGAAGGTGTTTTAATAATCCTAGTTATACAGTTGAATGGAGAGGGACAGAGAGAAGAGGAACCTTGGCACAGGTGTCAGTGAAGCACAGGTGCAAGCCCGTTTAATGACCCTATTATGATGTCATAATGGCCCAATGTAAGTCAATGGGAAAATTTGACCTGTGTGAAGTTGGCCCCCCGTCTCATTCAAAATATTAAAATAACACTGCTGTTCGTTTGTGCTAGGTTTGTGCTGGTTTGTGCCATACAAATTATCGTTTGTGCTGGTAAGGATTTTGAGTAATTCAAAATTGCATTTTCTGGCATGTGACGTCACTCAGCCCCCCGTTCACGCCCAAATCTCATAAAAATAGTCCCAATCGTTAGTGCTACGTTAGTGCTGGTTTGTGCCGTCAAAATACATTGATTTGCTATTGTGGTTTCAAAGATAATCCCACACATGACGTCACTCAGCCCCCCGTCCACCGTCAAATCACGTCAAAATGGTCTCTATCGTTAGTGCTACGTTTGTGCTGGTTTGTGCTGTTAAAAGAAATGTTTGTGCCACTATAGTTTATAAGATAATGCCGTTTGATTTTTCTCACGTGACGTCACTCCCCCGTCCGCATTCAAATCGCGTCAAAATGGTCTCTATGTTAAGTGCTACGTTAGTGCTGTTCAAATATATATATATATTTTTTATACTTTACTTTTTAAGTACTTAATACAACTTTATTTTGCCCTCTTGTTATGCAACAACCAACCGACCGTCAACCTTCAAATCGCGGCAAAATGGTCTCTATCGTTTGTGCCAGGTTTGTGCTAGTTTGTGCTGTTAAAATAAATGTTTGTGATACTATTGTCAGGTCTGTGCTCTGTCCTTTTTCTGTTTTATAAGTTTGTCTCCCTTGGGTTGTCACGTGTTCTTTCTTCCTGTGTTTGTTTACCTTTGTCTCCTCGTGTCTGACTCCTCACGCCCCTTCCCCTTCATTGTCTGCACCGCCTTGAATGTTTTCAGCTGTAGCCTACCTCGTTATCCATGGTGTTGGTGTATAGAATCTTGTATTCTTGTTCCTCGTTGCGTTCTCGTCATTTCAGGTTGTGTTCATTGTATTTCTCCGTGCTCCGTATATGTTCATTGTTTACTCGTGTTTCCGACCTCAAACTGAACAACGACTATTCTATTTCCTGTGTGCCCTATTTGGATTATGTTTGCTTACCTGTGTACCGTATCTTGTCAGTAAACGTTTGTTCTTTATTTAACTGCTGAGTTCTTAGTCGTGCATTTAAGTTCTGCACATCACCTTCAATTCGTAACAACTAGGCCTATAGTTTTTAGGTTAATATTAAAGCTTAAGCCCACGCTTGACCTCACCAGCCCCCAGTCCGCTTTGAAATCTCAAAATAGTCTATCGTTTGTGCCGTCAAAATAATTGACTGTTCTAGGCCTAGGCTACTTGTTAAGATACCCAATACCGGCTTATATCTGTGTGATGTCAGCATAAATGAAGTCAGCTGCGCCTGCACATACAAAAAAGCCTTCCAACTCTGATTTGCTAGTCAGGTGGTCTAGTGGTTGACTGCTGGGTGAGTTTACACTCTGTGCAGCCACTTGTTTGTGTGTCATCTAATGACCCTCCTACTGACAGCTGATACTGTGACAAAGTGGCTAATAGAGAATATTTACAAAGGTAAACAAACACAGAAAGAAAGAACACGACAACCCAAGGGAGACAAACTTATAAAACAGAAAAAGGACAGAGCACAGACCTGACAATAGTATCACAAACATTTATTTGAACAGCACAAACCAGCACAAACCTGGCACAAACGATAGAGAACATTTTGCCGCGATTTGAAGGTTGACGGTCGGTTGGTTGTTGCATAACAAGAGGGCAAATTAAAGTTGTATTAATTACTTGTATAAAAAAAATATATTTGAACAGCACAAACCAGCACTAATGTAGCACTTAACATAGAGACCATTTTGACGCGATTTGAATGCGGACGGGGGAGTGACGTCACGTGAGAAAAATCAAACGGGATTATCTTTTAAACTAGCCTATAGTGGCACAAACATTTCTTTTGACAGCACAAAGCAGCACAAACGTAGCACTAACGATAGAGACCATTTTGACACGATTTGAACGTTCTAGGGGTGCTGGTTGCATAACAAGTGGTCTGTTTACATAACAAGAAGACAAAATAAAGTAGTATTAATTACTTAAAAAGTAATGTATCAAAAACATTTATTTTAACAGCACAAACCAGCACTAACGTAGCACTAAAAATAGAGACCATTTTGACTCGATTTGAATGTGGATGAGGGGCTGAGTGACGTCACGTGAGAAACATCAAACGGGATTATCTTTTAAACTATAGTGGCACAAACATTTCTTTTAACAGCACAAACCAGCACAAACGTAGCACTAACGATAGAGACCATTTTGACGCGATTTGAAGGTGGACGGGGGGCTGAGTGACGTCATTTGTGAAAAATCAAACGGGATTATCTTTGAAACCATAATAGCAAATCAATTTATTTTGACGGCACAAACCAGCACTAACGTAGCACTAACGATAAGGACTATTTTTATGAGATTTGGGCGTGAACGGGGGGCTGAGTGACGTCACATGCCAGAAAATGCAATTTTGAATTACTCAAAATCCTTACCAGCACAAACGATAATTTTTACGGCACAAACCAGCACAAACCTAGCACAAACGAACAGCAGTGTTATTTTAATATTTTGAATGAGACGGGGGGCCAACTTCACACAGGTATTTGATTGCTGTGCGTGTGAAATGCATCATGCTCTTATTCACTGTTTCACTGTGTGATTCTTTATTTACGTGCACCGTGTGAATACACCATCGTATAGAACACTATTCCCCACAGACTTCCCATTAGGGCTCACAGACTACTCCATTGCTTGCACCTGGACAATTACAGACAATTACTACTAACCTATCAACGGGAGCAAGGGACCGAGAGGAGGCGCATAAAAAGGGAAAGCAACTGACTTACGGCAGGCACAACGAGACGGTGGCAGACGAGCGGACCGGTGTGCAACGAGGGGAGGCACGCCATCATCACGGAGCGCTGCCCTGGATGGATGATCAATATTCCGAAGTCGGAGTAAAGGGACGTATGTTTTCCTATCATTTTAAGGCGTTCAAATTCCCCTGTATACTTGGCCTGCAGAGATTGATCCCTTGCCTAAACTTCTCCGAAGTGAAGCTGATTTCCATTTCCGGGTTGGGAGAGGAGGACTGACATTACTTGCCATCAACACCACGAGAGGCCGACGTGGATTAACCAACCAACGCTCACAATATACAGCGTGAAGGGAAGTAATCTTGCCATCCTGATTTTCACATGCTGTATATTAATCCAACTGTGTTTTAATTATTTCTTTTGCTTTGGCGGTGGTGAGTGACTGAACCGGGAGGCCGTGACTGACGTCACTGGGGGATTCCGGGGAAGCCTTCGACAGAGGGGGCGTCGGCCACCACGTCACTCCCAGCACCCTACCGTCTGCACTGACCAGATCACAGTTGGATTATTGTTGATGGACCCCAGCTGTCTTGCTTGCGATTGGACTTCCCTCTCGGATGACTGACCATTCCTAAGACCGATTTTAAATCACAACTTTCTGAAACGTTTTTTCTAAATAATAAAAGTATTTTTATATTTATATACACTTATTGCGTGGTATCTTCTGTGTCCTGGGCATTCCGATTTGAAGGAGGGGGTCATACGGCTGACACCTCTTTTTCTGGCGTAGGTCGGCAGGATGCCCAGTGACATAGAAGACCACTCGGGCTCGCCCGATAGATTAAGCTTACCACAGAGTAGGGCACCTTTAACTCCTGCTTCCCCCTTAACTATGCCATGGTTTTTTAGCGCTCCCTGGCTTCCAAAATTCAATGGCGAGCGGGGAATGGCGTGCTCAGGTACAGGCTATGCTGCGTGCACAACCACTCTCGGACGAACAGCAAGCGGACTTCATCTTCAGCGCCCTGGAAGGAGAAGCCCGGTGCGAAGTGGCTTTATTGGATGCAGCACAGCGCAACACTGGCAGACACATTCTTGCTGCCCTAAAGGAACTTTATGGGGAGACCCTTAATGCAGCACAAGCCAGAGCATCCTTTTTCAAGTGCCGGCAAAGCCCTGACGAGAAGGTGGGGGATTGTATTCTCCGGCTGAGGGAAAGTCATGCGAAATGGCGACAGCTTGACCGACAGGCTGCAGGTGGGGAAGACGAGGCACCACTGGATCAGTTTGTGCTGGGCATGAAGGCGGGTCCTGTGAGAACAGAACTACAGTACTACCTACGTCGACAGCCTCTTCAAGGGTTTAAGGCAGTGACTGCAGAAGCCCGGGCCCTAGAAGAAGAGCTGGGAAGTGACGCTGAGGAAGTCCAGGCGAGTGCGGTAAGAACCACTCCTGCCTGTGTAACAACCATGAGAGAAAGAAGAGAAGAGCCAGCTGGACCGACCCACAGACAGGTGGACGACTGGAAGCAAGAACTGCGCCGTGAGCTGCAACAAGAACTGTCAGAGCAGGTGAAGGCCCTTGGCACACAGCTAGTGGAGCAGCTGCGGGGACATGCTGCCTCCAACAGCCGACCAGGGGACAGTCCTCGGGAGCAGCCACGAGAGTATACAACATCCCCTCCAACCCAGGCAGGCCCTAGCCATGCGACAAGTTACCAGTGGGACCCACAAGGCCGACCCATCTGCTTGCACTGCAGGGAGGCTGGTCATGTGCAGAGGAATTGCCCCAAACGGCAGCGACCCTCAAGGGGTTTTCAGAACCCTCCACCGCAGCGGGCCGGCCGGTGGGGGTGGTGAAGGACATCTCGGCTCCCTCCCTGCGGCCTGCTCTCATAGGTGAGTGTCCAGGGGTGGAGGTGGAGGTTACGGCCAAATCATACCTTGTCTGCTTGATACTGGTTCACAGGTGACTCTGATGAGCCAAACCCTTTTTAGACAGCGCCTGGGGAATGTGGGGCTGGAAGTGGGAGAAGAGTCACGCTGGGTGTCATTGAAAGCTGCAAATGGCTTGCAAATCCCCTATATTGGCTATGCCTTACTGGATTTTAAGGTGGGTGGTGTTCAGCTGCAAAATAAAGGAGTTTTTATTGTTAATGATGGCTGTTTGGGTGCGGAACGGGCCATCTTAGGAATGAACATTATAGCAGACTGCTGGCAAGAACTTATGCATGGCCTTCATCCTGGAGAGGCAGCTTTCCGGTCCCAGCTTCCACCTCGAGCAGAGCGAGAGTGGGGAAAAGCATTTGATGTCTGTCAACAAGCCAGCATGGGGCCTAGCCCACCTTTCCAAGGGCATGTAAGACTCCCAAAATCAGAGACTATTGTGGTTCCTGCAGAATCTGAACTCTTAGTGTGGGGGCGGACGAGCGAAGATTCATCTTCCTCGGGACGTACCCTATTAGTTGAACCATTTCCTTAGCATGATGCAGAATGGCGAGTGGGGAGGGCCTTAGTCACCACAAGGGGGGGTTATGTGCCAATCCGCCTGTGTAACCCCCATCCTTATGTTGTCGAGATTGCCCCCAGGACAGTCCTTGCAGAACTTCACGGGATTTCGGCAGAAGATGTCCAAGCCCAACGAGTGCTCCGCCTGCATGGGGAAGAGACCGGGACTGTTTTCCTCCAGACCGATGACTCTGCAGCGCCCCCAGTGCTGGGTGAAGGATTGACTACAGAACAGCAACAGAGGGTGAAAGGCCGGATGGACCAGTGGAAGGCTGTGTTCGCGCAGCACGAGGAAGACTTTGGGCGGACCGGGGCTGTTCAACATCAGATCCCGACCGGCTCTGCACCACCTAGCCGAGAACGATACCGGCCTGTACCGCCCAGCCTCTATTCGGAGCTCCGCAGCCTCTTGAAAGGCATGCTGGAGACTGGGGTAGTGCGGGAGAGTTTGACCGGATGCCTTTCGGATTGTGCAACGCGCCGGCGACTTTCCAACTGCTAATGCAGCGTTGCCTGGGATGAATGATTTATCTGTCTTTGTTAATATACTTGGATGATGTGATTGTCTACTCCCCAGATTTTGACAGCCATTTGCGAGACCTGGAGGCGGTGTTCCGACACCTACAAGAGATGGGGCTCAAACTACAGCGCAAGAAATGCCGGTTTTTCCAACAAAAGGTAACTTACCTTGGCCATGTAGTTAGCCAAGAGGGGGTCGCTACAGACCCGACAAAGACCGCAGTAGTGGAACAGTGGGAGGCACCAAGCACTGTCCAACAGCTGCGGTCCTTCCTCGGCTTCGTCGGCTACTATCGTAGGTTTGTCAAAGACTTTGCCAAAATCGCAGCCCCATTAAACCGCCTCCTGCAAGGGGGTAGGGCAATGAGCAAGAATACCCCAGTGGTGTGGAGCACCACATGTGAGCAAGCCTTTCGACAGTTGAAGAGCGCTCTGGTGAGTTCCCCGATTCTGGCATATGCCGATTTTACCCTTCCGTTCCGCCTGTACACTGATGCGAGCCTGGATGGGCTAGGGGCAGTTCTGTCTCAGGTACAGGACGGCAAAGAGAGGGTAATAGCATATGCTAGTCGTAGCTTACATCCCACTGAAAGAAATGACCAGAATTATAGCTCCTTTAAGCTAGAATTTTTGGCATTAAAGTGGGCTATGACGGAAAAATGTAAGGATTACCTCTGGGGTGCTACTGTTGAGGTATTCACTGACAATAACCCTCTTGTCCATCTACAGTTAGCTCGGCTTGGCGCGGTTGAACAACGATGGGCATCGCAGTTGGCCAACTATAATTACACCCTTAAGACCTGGGAAGCTTAACCAGAATGCTGATATCCTGTCTAGGCTGCCCAGAGAGCAGGTGGCAGCGGTATGCCTGCTGCAAGGAAGGGGCGAAGCCCAACAGGAGGTGGTAGAGGACTGGGCCCACCAGCAACAACAAGACCCTGACCTATGCCGGCTCTCGAGTTGGGTGGAGAGAGGGTCCCCACCGACTGCCCTGGAAAAGGAGAACATCAGCATGGCCCTACGAAGGTGGTTGCGGGAATGGTCCCGGCTGGAGTACAAGGAAGGAGTGTTGTGGAGGAAGAGGGTGCAGCAGGGGACTGGGGAGCCTTGCCAACAAGTCTTGGTACCACAACAGAGAGGACGGACAGTATGGGAAGAATACCATCGACAAGCTGGGCATGCCAACCCAGACAAGACCGCCGCCCTCCTACGTCAACGGTACTTCTGGCCTGGGATGGCCGAGGACGGTGCCACCTGGGGCCAAGAATGTCGTCAGTGCATCACCAACAAACCTGGACCTGCGGTAAGAGCACCCTTGGTGTCTATTCAGTCAAGTTACCCGTTCCAAATTGTTGGTATAGACTACCCTGTAAGCAAAATGACGTCCCCTAGACGTCCTGTAATGGTCTCTCTGAACGTTCTAAAAACGTAAATGTGTATGGTTCCCGTGACAACTTTAGGACGTTTTGCACGACGTTCCAAGACCGTCCCGAGGACGTTGCGGTGACAACTGGGAAACGTTTTCTATAGGTCCTGGGGACGTTATGCAGGACGTTGCAAGCACCTCCCGAGGGCATTGTGGTTACGTCTGGGGAACGTGTTTCTATAGGTCCTGGGGACGTTCTGCAGGAGGTTGCAAGAACGTCCTGAGGGCATTGTGGTGACATCTGGGAAACGTGTTTTAGACGTCCTGGGTACGTTATTCAAGGATGCAGCGCGGACGTAGCAGGCACGACCGTTTTTGCTGAGCTAAATGAAGAAAATAAAATAATAATAGATCGCGGAGCCGTCATTTTGCTTACAGGGCGCACACATACACAAGTTCAAGTTCATTTATATTACACATTTCATATGATATGCATAGACACACACACAGACACACACGATTACAAACTTGATTGCGGGCATGGGAATTGAACCGTAAACCCTCCTATTACTAAACCAGATCGCTACCTATTGTACTAACACTGTCTGATTACTATTGTGTCATTTTTTCACGTTTATCACAGTGTGAGACAGCCAACAAACTTAGTCTTTTTTTCCGAGGGTTTGAGGAAAAGCATATTGTAGCGATCTCAGTCACTACGCATTGAGGGTTTTCCTTAATGATTCCTTTTTTAATTAACATCCATGGCACGTCACGGACGTGCAGGCAGGGAGGCAGAATAACTAGCCAAACTAAGAATGATGAAATAAAATAAATATGAATGCTTCTCTACTGATCTGGGGCCGTATTCACAAAGAATCTTAGGGCTAAAAGTAGGTCATAAGTGGCGAATTTAGGAGAAACTCCTAAAAATAATGGGCGTGTCAGTCTTAAATGTAGGACTCCTAATTTTTTTTACTAAGAGCAATTCACAAAATATTTTATCCCTAAAAGTAGCACCTAAGTCTAGGACAGCTTTAAACTCCTCATGAGGACTCCTAAATCACTAAGACCTATTCACAAAAAATCGTAAGATGGCTGCAGCCGACTTGGAATTGATAAAAGACATTGCTTAAACCGTGAAGGTATTAATATTGTCGTAGAATTAGCGCGGGATGCAATGACGCCTTTAAACAACGATGTGTCCCGAAGTGAAATGTTTGGAAACATAAAGATTTTTGTTTGGCTTCGCGGAAAACGCAACTGACGACACTGGGAATCATCAGTCAGCCGTTTAATTCATCAAACTATCAACGCACTGTAGACCCCACATCATCCAACAGTTTATCCAGACAATCGCTTATTACACAATATCAAAGTAAATTCCATGGCGATCGCAGGAATGTCCAGTGACGGGACACACATTACAATAATTCGTCCACCGTGGCCTGGATGTACCGATGACTGGTGCATTTCAACGGAGAGCGGTCGCAGGTTTTTGAGAACTTACCAGCTGGATGCCGCTGGGGTGACAGTGGCTATTGGGACCAGTAGGCTTTCGCCTAGGCTACGGTTCACGTTCGTTTCGCTTTGATCAATTAAGATTGGAGGGCTTGAAGGGCCGTATGTGCTGATATTTGAAGTGGTCAAGGGCTGGAAATATAATATCCTAACAGTTTGCTGGGTGCTTTAATTATTACTGCCTTGATTACATGCAATTGCCATATTTTATATTGATCGCTTAATATTTCTCTTAACGTGCTAAGTGTCATTCCCGTTGGATGCACAAACTTGTCATCATGCGTGTGCATTCTGCTAACTGCACTGTCCATAACTATTTAATATGACTTAATTTGAAGCCTAGGTTATTCTCTTATTTTCAGTCGATATAGTGGGATTGTTAGAGAGACGTCACGACTGAGTTTTTAATGAGAGAGCCTGTCAACAACCAATCACCGTCCTCACCCCTTCTAAACTCGTGCATGAGAAGCGACGTCATCCATAGCAACGGAGTTTTTATCTTAAGCTTAGGAGTTGGTATTATCCTTAGTATGAGTAGGTCTCAGAGCCGTTGTGAATCACTTTTAAGAAATTACTCCTACGTAAAAGGTTTTAGCGCGAGTTAGGAGCACTCCTAGTGGTAAGATAAAAGGCTTTGTGAATACAGCCCCTGTGCTATAAATGTAATGTCTGCATGATTCCAATACAATGCATACATAAGAAAGGTCTATCAAGTGTCTATAGCTTTAACGTTGAGATTTCCAAAGGCCTTCAAAGATGCTGCAACAGAACGTGAGCTCACTGGTCAAATTGTCTGATTGGAATTTCTTTCAAAATCCCGTCTCGCAAACACAATCTGGATTTGACAACAATCCTAATATTTAGGCCTATAAAGCAAACGTGCACTGCCCTTATTATGTTTTAAAGGAACAGGTTAATCTGCCGTTAGAAAGTTATTTAACAACACGCATATGCTGCATTTTAAATAAAGCGCAAACCCTCGGTTTCAAACGAGGAGCGAACTGAGTGAGAAGGATCCAACATGGCCAAGCAGACTAGCCTTAAAAGCTTTTTTTCAGAGGCCAAACACAACTGATGAGGGTAAACCTTCTGACGAGGATGAACCTATAATACCTGCAGTGTTGCGTCTGAACATGTTTAATTTTATTATACTGTCTATGCCTGTGCGTTAGCGCCGAAGTTGCGTATCCGAGAGCGGTATTGCAGACAGAGACTTGGAAAAATTAGGCTATAGCTTGCACTCGCAGCATATTGAAAATTGGAGCTGTGAACTTAGTTGATGAACAATGAACTGAGCTAGTTCATGTAGAAAGCGAACTTTCCAAAGACTGAATACCTGAAGCCCTAGATGTTCAAACAGTATCACCAGAGAAAAAGCTGAAATGTCGGGCGTTTATGTCGTTATGGAGTGACAAGTTCTCTTGGCTCAGGTGCGAGGTAATTTATAGTCACAGTAAAATTTTCTGTTAGCAATGCGAAAAGGCGACGCAAAGGATTCACAAGAGGGTCGAATAATTTAAGAATCTCTGCTCTCATTAAACAGAGCAATGACCATGTTGCGGTGCTCATTTTAACGCCACAGCAGGTTGCGATTAAAGGCCACTTATTGACGCGCATCAGACATTAATGTTTTTGTTTCCCATTGTAGCCCAAACTTAGGAAAATAAACATGTTGCATTCTACTGATTATGTTATTATTTAAGCTATGCAGGCCGTCAGTTTTCTTCAATAGGCTAATTTAGAAGCAGAAATAGATATTTGGCCAGCTTATCATAAAAATGTCTCGCAAATGAAAAACATTTTTCTCTAGCGGAACCTCTGGTTCAGAGAGGACCATCAGAGGACGTCAAGGGGACGTTTTGGAAGGACCGAATGCGAACGTCCCGCAGAGGACCACAGGTAAAGGTTAAGGGACGTTTTTAAAGGATGTCCTGGGGACGTATGCTAAGAGACCAAATAAGAACGTTCCCTAATAGTCCGTTTTAAGGCTCATGCGAACGTCACGCAGAGGACCTGCAGGTAAAGGTAACGGGGACGTTTTTAAAGGATGTCCTGGGGACGTATGCTGAGAGACCAAATAAGAACGTTCCCTAATAGTCCGTTTTAAGGCTCATGCGAACGTCACGCAGAGGACCTGCAGGATAAGGTAACGGGGACGTTTTTAAAGGACGTCCTGGGGACGTGTGCTGACCAAATTATAAGGTTCCCTAATAGTCCGTTTTAAGGCTCATGCGAACGTCACGCAGAGGACCTGCAGGTAAAGGTAACGGGGACGTTTTTAAAGGATGTCCTGGGGACGTATGCTGAGAGACCAAATAAGAACGTTCCCTAATAGTCCGTTTTAAGGCTCATGCGAACGTCACGCAGAGGACCTGCAGGATAAGGTAACAGGGACGTTTTTAAAGGATGTCCTGGGGACGTATGCTGAGAGACCAAATAAGAATGTTCCCTAATAGTCCGTTTTAAGGCTCATGCGAACGTCACGCAGAGGACCTGCAGGATAAGGTAACAGGGACGTTTTTGAAGGACGTCCTGGGGACGTGTGCTGAGAGACCAAATTATAATGTTCCCTAAAAGTCTGATTTAAGACTCATGCGAACGTCACAGAAGGACCAAACGTAGACTTGCTACGAACGTCAAAAACTTTCTGGTAACGTCCTCTAGCGAACGTTGTGCCGGGGACCAATTGGGGACGATTGGGGACCTTGCGAATGTCCTGTTAACGTCCTGGGGACGTTCCCTGTTTGCGGGGTACTTGTACTTGACACCCCATTTCATGGTCTTTGGACGCCATGCACGTTTGCCAGTAGACTGGATCCATGGAGTAACAATTCAGTGGGATACCCACGCTGCAAATGGCTGGGTCCAACACCAACACCAGCTGCTAGGGAAGGTCTACCGCTTGGCCCAGAAACACTCTAGGCAACAGCAAGGACGGGACAAGGCGCGTTATGATCGGCGGGCACGTGCACCTGACCTCCTTCCAGGTGAGCGGGTGCTGTTAAGACATTTCCGACGGCGAGCACAGGGTAAGCTGACTCCCCGTTGGCTCCCCACACCCTTTGTGATTGTGGAGAGGGTGTACCCTGACGGACCCGTGTACCTCATTAGGCCTGAGGGAAGGGAGGGGCCCACCAAAACTGCTCACCGCAACAATCTACGGCCTTGCCCTGTAACTTTCCCCCAAGAACCTACAATCGCAGCGGAACCAGAACCACCACCAGGGCGAACCGTAAACCAGAGTGGCACCGGTGCAAACCAGAGGAGGGCCTACTGGCCCCTGACCTTCTATGGTCGAATACCTACACCTCCAAGAGAGCCCGAGCCCCCAGTAATCCCTGATGACCCTCTTGATGGGCCAGACAGCCCCGTCCAAGATGCGCCAGCCAGCGCCGATCCTGGTCTGTCCGGACCCCGGGTTGTTGTCGCTCTCCAAGGTAGCAACGACTTACCCCTGCGCCGCTCCACCCGTTCTACTCAAGGTAATAAGCCTGTCCGGTTTAGTCCATGCTAGTCGAGACGACTAGGTTCAAAGTGGGGGGGAAATTGTCAGCCTATTGGGACTGAAGGAGGAATAGTTTAGTGTGTTTCTAGCATGCTGTTAATAATGTGTGCTGTGCCTGGTTGATTGCTGTGCGTGTGAAATGCATCATGCGCTTATTCACTGTTTCACTGTGTGATTCTTTATTTACGTGCACCGTGTGAATAGTACACCATCGTATAGAACACTATTCCCCAGACTTCCCATTAGGGCTGACAGACTACTCCATTGCTTGCACCTGGACTATTTACCTGGACAATTACAGACAATTACTACTAACCTATCAACGGGAGCAAGGGACCGAGAGGAGGTGCAAAAAAGGGAAAGCAACTGACTTACGGCAGGCACAACGAGACGGTGGCAGACGAGCGGACCGGTGTGCAACGAGGGGAGGCACGCCATCATCACGGAGCGCTGCCCTGGATGGATGATCAATATTCCGAAGTCGGAGTAAAGGGACGTATGTTTTCCTATCATTTTAAGACGTTCAAATTCCCCTGTATACTTGGCCTGCAGAGATTGATCCCTTGCCTTAACTTCTCCGAAATGAAGCTGATTTCCATTTCCGGGTTGGGAGAGGAGGACTGACATTACTTGCCATCGACACCACGAGAGGCCGACGTGGATTAACCAACCAACGCTCACAATATACAGCGTGAAGGGAAGTAATCTTGCCATCCTGATTTTCACATGCTGTATATTAATCCAACTGTGTTTTAATTATTTCTTTTGCTTTGGCGGTGGTGAGTGACTGAACCGGGAGGCCGTGACTGACGTCACTGGGGGATTCCGGGGAAGCCTTCGACAGAGGGGGCGTCGGCCACCACGTCACTCCCAGCACCCTACCGTCTGCACTGACCAGATCACAGTTGGATTATTGTTGATGGACCCCAGCTGTGTGACAGCTTGCGATTGGACTTCCCTTTTGGATGACTGACCATTCCTAAGACTGATTTTAAATCACAACTTACTGAAACGTTTTTTCTAAATAATAAAAGTATTTTTATATTTATATACACTTATTGCGTGGTATCTTCTGTGTCCTGGGCATTCCGATTTTAAGGAGGGGGTCATACGGCTGACACATGCTTGTTACTACTATCAATCCCTTTAAGTAGTTGTACAAGGTACATACTCTCTTGAGTAGTGGCTGCTAGTGCCATATACTCAGCTTTGCAGGTTGATAATGCCACCATTGGCAGTTTCCTACTCTTCCACAATATAACTGGACCATTCTAAGTTAGGCTGAAACAGTATCCGCTTGTGCTCCTCCTATCATCCTTATCGGCTGCCCAATCAGCATCACTATATCCCTCCAGTTGTAGTAGGCTTTCCTCAAATTTCTGGTAGTGTAGTTCTTGATCTACAGTACCAGGGGCGTGGCCACGTGGTGGCCAGGGGGGGCCACGGCCACCATTGCTCAGAGAATGGCCACCCTGCCGGCCCCCCCTGCCCAACCTCAAAGCACGGCAAAAAAAACCCTCCTGAACAGAAAAGGTATAAAGCTGAAATAAATGCATAAGTATTCTTTTATCAAGTCGTCTTATATTGTCATTTGTCTCTTACGCCCCATATTCGCAACATGTTGGGCCACGCCCCCATCAACAGCGCAAGAAACAAACCAACGTGTTGTGCCTGCATTCTGACAGCCTGCGTTTCAATGGAGACTAGCAGCTAACCACTGGATACCACTGTAACTAACAGGTGAGTAAGTTGGTAATACTTGAAAGGATCATTGAAATGATAAGATCATAAAGTGATCTTCACACTCAATTAAATGTGTACGAATGTGTCAACGTTGGGGAATTGTGGCAGAGCGAGTTGAGTTAGGCTGCTGCTGTTATATTTGAAACTTTTAAGATTATGTCTGGCTAGCGAGCCCAGGTGTCACTTAGGCATAGATAACACACTGTCGCTAGTTTACACTTGAAATTGAAATAAAATCAGTCTATAGTTAATGTTGTGTAAAACTTTTCTTTAAATTGACACAATGAAAAGGATAAGTGCCTCAGGGGAAGACAGGAAAAGCACGGCAGAGAATATCGCAGAAATAGATGTAAGGGAAACAGAAGGAGCTAGTGGAAAAAGCAGAACATGTGCAGAAAGGGAAGAAGCCAGTGTGTCCAATTTCCGATTTCAGTCCGATTTAAATTGGATATTGGACACATGTGTCTCCCCAGAACTAGATTCATTGTGTCCGACTTGAGTCCCACTGGACTCCGATGTAAACCCCTGGACACACGATTCGATTCCGCTGGTAATTGGACTGGGCGCGCATGTGTCTCTCGTATCTGATTCAAATTGGACAACAACAACTTTTGCACGTGCTTGAGATCGTGCCCACAGACATATAAATGCATCATATATAATGTATATGATATGATAAACGCTGTTAGACGCTCAGTTCTTGTGCTCCCTCTCATTCACGTTGAAATACTGAAAGCGAAACTGAAACTTTGAAACTGGAACGCAACTGTTTGGGACAGAACGCTAATTCAGTGAACAAATATTTTCATATTACTTTCCACCAGTTGTTAGTCATGTAATCCATTCGTATCGATGTGAATCAATCAATACTAATACAACTTTAACTGTGGTGTGTTTTTGTTTCATTTCACAACGTATTTACTGTATAATCAACGGTAGCAGATGTAAACATTCCGCATTTGATTTGAACTGACGCGGCCAAGATCTAGATTGGTCACTGCCATGTGCTTTGAGATAGAGCAGTTAACCCCCCATGGAGACCCCATGGAGAGAATTGGATGGGATCGGAGTGCTGCCATCATGTGCCCGCACTGACTGGCAGTGAATGTTCAGGAGACTAGTTGTCAGAGACAGAGCAGGAGGAGGAGAGCGATTCTGGGAGAGGAGAACTGAATGATAAACAAGTCTGAGGACAGGGTTGGTTGGGATATGGCAAACTAAAATAATTTTAAGGATGGCCATATAAATAACATATATTTATTAAATCTGTAAAATGTAAATGATTGCATGTTTAGTCTTAGAAAAAACAATAAAAGAGCAACATGTATTTGGAAGTGGATAGCACTTATGTTAAAAGGTGATACTAATGGGATTCTTTGGTGTTTTACAGACATTTCCAAGTCCAGGGGTAAAGCTCCAGCACAACCTCAACTAAATTTCCCCAAGACACTCCAGGGAGAACGAAACAGGAGCTTCAAGGGTGAGTGGTAGGCAGTCCACCCCTGGTTAAGATACTTCACAAGTGAAGACCCGACCTCTAACAAACACAAAAGACAATTGTAAAATAATTGCCATGGATCTACACTCACTCACTCACTCACTCACTCACTCACTCACTCACCCACTCCCTCCCTCACTCACTCAATCACACACACACAGGCAAACAGAGAGTGCCCCTTTTAGACCTGGGCCCTGTTCGGCGTACGACTGAAGCTAAGATAATTAATTTAGCTCGCAACTGGAGATTAACTAGCTCGCTAAATGAGAACAGGCCAAACCGGTCTGGCGACGGGCGCTAATTTATTTTAACCTCAAGTTAATTTATCTCGTCAGCTAAATTGCGCGTGCACGTCTTGCTTCAAAAGGCAAGAAAGGTCGATCCCCAAAACCATGATTTTTTTTAAAGGTATAATGGTCTAAACTCAAAGAAAAAGACTATTTTGTTTTCTCCGATAACGCAGGATATGATCATGAACGCGTTATGAAGAATTCAAGACCATAATCATGTCAAAATTCAACACTCCCGTGGCTACCACAGCAATATAAGAAACTGTCTATAAGAGGTATAATACGTGACATCTTCTCCCTACACGATAGGGTACTATGGTGCAGCGGGTTAAGCATCTGGCTTGCATGCTATAGGTCTCTGGTTCGACTCTCCTCACCCTCGTAAGAATTGTAGTTTTAAATCGCTTTGAATAAAACCGTCTGCTAAATGACTAAATGTGAATGTATTAATAAGAGATTCAATACATTTAAGCAATGAAAAGAATTTGTGTCTATTTCTCTCTTCTTATCATGCACCCACCTCCACCACCATTCACTACCGCACAAACACTAGACACGTTTCCAAAAACTAAACGTTTGCACAAGTTAAAGTAGGTAAAACAACTTTAGCCAATATCTATTTGGGTTATGTGCTCAAATTTCCTGGGATCAAAGAAAACGTTAGTATTCATGTGCAAACTAAAAATCACGTCTCAGGCAGCCTGAGACGTGATTTTTAGTTTGCACATGAATACTAACGTTTACATGAAAGTTATTTCGGGTTTATCAACTGTATGTCTCAACTGTACTATCTACCACTGTCACATGAGTGCTTTGTTCTCCGCATCGCCGACATTACAAAAATGAAGGCTACCACTGGCAAGAAAGTGATGGCATTCAATGTTTGACGGTGGTGTAGCCTATGCAATAAATGACTCGAGAAGGTCTTCTAAATTAATTATTCCTTGTCGGGTGGATCGGTAGCGCTCA
The DNA here is from genome assembly GCF_963457725.1 of Sprattus sprattus. Taxonomy (NCBI): domain Eukaryota; kingdom Metazoa; phylum Chordata; class Actinopteri; order Clupeiformes; family Clupeidae; genus Sprattus; species Sprattus sprattus. Next base: position 9,333,570 of record NC_137911.1, read on the forward strand.
TACAAGAACTCATCATTATGGAAAAATGGATCTTCTTGGCGATCGCAAAGAACTCTTCCTACGCTAATCAAACTGTCAATGGGATCCCTCCTTTTGGCGTGGGTATGGCAAGTTTAGCCAGCTAAACTTTGCTTAGCCTGCCCTGGAGCAGGCTAAGGCTAAGCGATTAATTACCATGGAAATTGAGCAAAAGTTGCTTCGCCGAATCCGCTAAAGTTGTGTTGTCTTTTTTTAGCCTGGAGTTTAGCTCGCTAAACCGCTTAGCGAGTGACGCCGAATAGTACCCTGGTTTGTCAGTGCTCTGTTTTCATTCAGCACCACAATCTGTTTGATATAGTAAGCTAGTGATATTGTTCACTGTTTTTAGTGATACTGTTCAATTGTACATATTGTTGATATTTATTTTTCTTTTTGAATTATGGGACATGTGTGTGTCTGATGTTATGTTTTTGCTTTTCTTTCTCTTTATATGTTATATATTATTGCAAATGAATGGAATATTGCACTTAAAATGCTACAGTTTACCATTAATAAATTATCGCCTAAAATGACAATTGATATCGTGTCTGTCACTTTCACTAAAAACATCCCCGTCTCGTGTTAAGGTCCCGAACCAACTCCCATAATCATGACAAATCTCACTTGCACATTATCAAAGCACCCATTCCAATATCATGGGATTATCAATAAAGCATAATTAGTGTCCATAAGAAGGTTCAATCCATTGTTTATGGCTAGGTGAGCCGTTAGAAAACTGCTGCTCTGAGTGATGCAGTGTGTGAGTTGTAGTTTTTGATCCAGTGCCACCCCAAATAATAGACTGGCCAGAGCTGGCCCCCCCCCAAAAATAATGTTCTGGCTACGACCCTGTACAGTACCCTTTAAGTACCTCAGTATGTGTTTTGCTGTAGCCCAATGCTGTTGTTTTGGTTCTGCTAGGTATTGAGAGTTTACTTACAACCCAGCTCAGGTCAGGTCTGGTACATGTCATAATGTATATCAAGCTACTTACTATCTCTCTGTATCCTGTTGAATTAATAACTTCACCCTCATTGTCAAAGTTGAACTTTTGCTCACATGGGGTGGATCTCGGTTTGCATTCAGACATTCCAAATTTCGCTAATATCTTCTCAATGTCTCTCTTCTGAGTCATTTTGATTTCTCCCTCACTCTGTCTGAAATCAATACCCAGGAAGTGTTTAAGTGGACCCATATCTTTCATCTTAAACCTTCTCTTCAACATTTCTTTAACATCACTGAGTACGGTGTTGTTACTCGCTGCTATGATTAAGTCATCTACCCATACTAACAGAATCACTTTCTCGTTCTCAGATTTTCTGCTGTAGACACAATGATCGGCATCATTTTGTACAAAACCATTCCAACAGTGGAGGGACCACCATCGGAGAATGATCAACTCAACTCAACGCAAGCTAAGGCCGAATCTCGATTCTTCTCCTTGCCCCTTTTGCTTAATCTTGTCTTAGTCTTAACCCTAGCACTTGCAAGTGTAAGGGCCCAGGGCTGAGATCTTTCCCCTATGAAATGAGACGCCACTAGGTTTCGGGTACGTCATGCGTGACTGTATGAGCTATGAAACTAGCGATTTAAAAAAAAGTCTAATGAAGAACATGGTTGCAAATATATATGTATACAACTGTGTAGAGCACGAAACAAGACTGTCGTCATTTTTAAATTAACTATAAGCCAAAAATACTTACATGTAGTGTATTTAGCATGATAGCTGGCAAGCTACCATATAAGCCAATGGAGTGGTGGTATACGGGCTAAATGTATCCTAAATCTACCATTTGAAAGCTTCAGTTAAGACCTAAAATACTATACATCGTTCGAGTAGCACATTTCAGATCAAACCGAGTCATTATAAACATATAAAAAGTTGTGTAGATAGCTTTATTCATGTAAAATATTCCTCGCTTCAAGCAGCCATGTTTTTTTGAAAATTCCCGAGCTGGTTTCGCGGTGTGCTCTGGGATAGCCCTTGGAGTTAAGGTAGCCCTCCGATCATCTCAAAAACGAGGGCCATACACCCCTTAACCTTACCCCTTAATCTTGATCAAGTTGGGTATTGAGACACCACTAGCTCTCACATGAACGCGCAATTTCAAGGGTAAGGGGTAAGATAAGGGGTAAGGGGAAGTATTGAGATTGGGCCTAAGTGTTTGATTAAGGATCGTCTGCACTGTCATTCCCTGCAATTGTCACCGCTTGTATAGTTGTGGATTGTGCCCTGATTTCCTGTGTTGAGATGTGCAGCGCCGACTGGGAGACCGGCATATGTCGAGGGCTACAACCAGGAAGTGGAGCGTGAGGACGAGCAACGGATGAATTGTTTTACTACGCTCTCAACTCTTCCTGAAAAGGGAAGTAATAGTTTCAACCTGCTAAATCCTTGCTGTGTCGAGTTTATCTGGTCAGCTTGGTATAAACCTAGCCACGAGTTTGTTGTGCTTCCTCATTCACTGTAGCTTGGAGGCGGATCCTAAAGCCACTGCGCTGCTGTGACGACCAGGGTGCGTTCTCGGAGCTCCAGACTGCGCGATTCCAACTCTGCATAAACGTGACGTCACCGGTCTGTATCCCATGGACTGCATGCACTAATTGGCTATTGGCCAGTGGGTTGGTATCTTCTCTGTGTGCTCCATATTTGTATTGTTTTAGTTACTGGTCGGTAGAGGCCACCGACCAGTAAGGACTTATTTTATATTGTGCAGGACTATTTGTATAGGTTGGGCTGGGGGACATCAAGAACAGTCTACTGCCACCCGCTGACCTTAAGTTGATTGCCCTTCCTGCCCCCCTCTGGTGTGGAATGAGTTCTTATCACATTGTTGCTATGATGAATTGAAGTGTATTTTATGTACTTTACCTCCACCGTGTGATGTGCCATTTGATGCTGTGTTGTGTCACCTGAACTTGCTGTGGTCTGCATGATACTTATATGCACTGATAGTTATATGTAGGGGCAGAATTGGGTGCTCTAGCTTTAGCCTGTTGGATGCGGGAGTAACTGCCGGTGGTGCCCTACTACATCTGTCTACCATTTTACAGTCCTGTATTTATTATGCGCTTGTTTAATAAATCTTTGTTATAAATCTAGTCCATCTGTGTGTTGCCTGTGTATTGGTGGATTTGGTTTATACTTGTTTGGGGAGTAACCCCTCGGCACGATATTTTGGCGTAGTCGGCAGGATCTGAACCTGTGCTCGGAATGACAGTGCAGACGTTCCTTAATCAAACACTTAGCTTGCGTTGAGTTGAGTTGATCATTCTCCGATGTCGGTCCCTCCAATGTTGGCTCCAGCCGCTTCCACGACGTGGCTGCTCACTCGCCTCCCAACTCCCGTCGATCTGTCAAATCGCTCTTTTTATGAAGAGAAACAACCTATCCCCATCCCGTGTTCCCTCTGGCATCAAACAGTTCATTAGAGTCAATTGCCAACACATGAGTCTCTTCAGTTACGTTAGAGTCTCGTGAAGAATCTCCTCCACAGTCCAAAACACGTACACACCAAGCACCGTGATGAACCATTGTCTCTTAAGTGACGGCACTTGCAGAACCATAAATGTACGCATATAAAACCATACACATTCATATACATAAACATATTCATTTACAGGGCACTTGACATGAGGTGATCATGCAGTTACATGCAGTGGCGGTTTTAGGCACGGGCGACCCGGGCAGCCGCCCGGGGCGGCACTTTTTCATGACACGTGAGGGGCGGCACGAGCACTTAAAAAATAGTAATAATAATCTGGGCCGCGAAGCGCTTTTCTATTTCTATATATCATATCACTGCGTGAGGAATTGGCAAATTGGCGCCCCCTGCAGCTGCAGGGCCTGCTCGCTAAGAAGATGCAGCGCAATCCTGGGTGAAAGGGGGAAAGAGAGAGGGGGCGGCGGGCAGTTCAGCTCTGGGTCTCCCAATAAACATTATAATTACCCTATACTTTTTGTTTGTCTGAATTGTGTGAAATGGCTTATAAAAATAGGTAATACAGAACGATTATGTGGTCACCAAGGGCAAGGTTAATTGGTGGAAGGAGACCACTAACTGCATCAATTTATCCAACTGGTGAAGGTAATAGTGAGCAGAGTATAGATAGATAGTCAGATAGATACAGATATATTCATCCCGAGGGAAATGTAATACATCTTTAACAGAGTAGTCTATTACATTATCGATAAAGCTATTGAAGGATGCTCGAGTGGACAAGGTAAAAATGTGTTTTATTTTCTCAAGTGTAGCTTAACCAATATTCCTATTACTGTAAGGCAACCAGCTAATGTTGAGCACCAACTGAGTTGTTTGCTAGCTAGCGTTAGCTAGCTGATTTGACCATTGGGTATGAACATGTTCATTCATCTGACACTAGGCTAATCCCGCTAGCCACAACTAACATAATGTAACAGCATACAGAGTACTAGTATAATCTTAATAATTAGCAGGTCGATAGCTAGCTGGTTAGACCACAGATTTCCTTTTGACACCACTAGACTAGCAAGCGTTAGCGAAATCCCATTAGCCACTATTAGCTAACTCAACTAACTATAATGCATGTTGAGTGCTTGCACAACATAACTTGCAAAGAGCTGGTGTTAGCTAACATTAATGCACATGATGTGTGCATTGATTATCTAAAGTGTGTTATTTAAATGCTCTATTGAAAGAGTTGTGCAATTGAAAAGCATACAGAGTACTAGTATAATCTTAATAATTAACAGGTCGATAGCTAGCTGGTTAGACCATAGATTTCCTTTTGACACCACTAGACTAGCAAGCGTTGCACTTGCACAACATAACTTGCAGATGGCTGGTTAGCTAACATTAATGTAAATTATGTGTGCAATAATTCTCTTAAGTGTGTTATTCAAATGTTCTATTGAAGGATTTGTGCAATTGATACATTTCATTTTTTCTTTCACTTATATTGTTATAATTGGAAAAAGTACGATTTTTTTTTCGGGGGTGGGGGGGGGGCGCTCGGAGGGGATATCGCCCGGGGCGTAATTCCATGCAGAACCGCCACTGGTTACATGTTCCAGTTACGTCCGGACTGTTTTAAACCATACAATGACTTGTTGAGTTTGCACACAAAGGGCCCTATCTTGCCGATCAGAAACGCAAGTAGGACGGCGCCAAGCGCAAGTAGCTGTGTGGGCGGCTCTATGGCGCAGTTGCTATTTTAACGGCGGAAAAAACACACTTGCGTCCAGCGCAAGTGTCAAAAGGGTTGGTCCAAAGGAGGTTACTCAGCCATAGGTGTGGTTTGGGCGTAATATGCAATAAACCAATCCGAGCGTCATTTCACATTCCCTTTAAGAGCGAGGAGCGCATAGTCCATAGCGGCTTGTTATTTTGATGGCGGAATTACCTGGTGGAAGACCGGAAAAGTTCACAGCCGAGGAGACCGACGTGAGATTTACACCAATTTTTTGGCAAGCCATATATAATTACAAGGAAAATAAAGTATTTACCACTTGAGGAAATCATTGTGATATCCATATCCAAGATATTTTAAAAATAGGCATACATCTAGCGTAGCCTACACATTGACCCAAATGATTCAGGTTAATTGAAGCTGCGTGACATTTGATTTATTGTATGGCTTTGTAAAAAGCCGGGAGATAGATATATATGGGGATGCGAGAAACCCTCCAAAAGTAAGCAAAGTCAAGCAAGCATGTCAAGATATTGCCGTGATTGTTTCTGCAACGGGGCACCCGAAAACGTTGCCGAAAACGCTATAATGACGTCCGGAGACGTGGGACATCCAAGCTGGAAGGTAACACACGTTCTCGTGCCTTCACGGGAGGTGGATCTGCCTCGACCCAGGATCTGACGGCAGCAGAGGACATCGCCACGTCTACCCTCACGCCTGAGAGCCTACAGGGATTTGGGGGCATGGAAATCGGCACCCAAGCCAGTGCACCAGCTGACCAAACCCAAGGTACATAAATAAAGTCCACATACACAAAGATGAGTTTACAAGATTTATAATAATACTGGCATTAAATAAATGCAACAAAGCCATACAATAAATCAAATGTCACGCAGCTTCAATTAACCTGAATCATTTGGGTCAATTGTGTACGCTAGATGTATGCCTAGTTTTAAAATGTCTTGGATACGGATATCACAATGATTTCCTCATGTGGTAAATACTTTATTTTCCTTGTAATTATATATGGCTTGCCAAGCAATTGGTGTAAATCTCTCGTGAAGACGACAGAAGTAAAGTGTAGCCTATAGGTCCTATACTGTGCGGGCAAGCACATGCGCCCTTAAAATAGCGTTCTGAATATGCGTTACAGACTTTAGACATTGCGCCTCACATTAGACCAGCTTTTTTTTGGTCAATGGCGCACGGCGCACGGCGTTGTTTTGAAACTGCAAAATACCACTTGCGCCAGAGAAACGCCTTCTCTGTTCCGCCCCCGCCCATGTCGACGCAAGTTCATTTCGAAGCGCGCCTCTGGAGGGAAAATCGCGCTGTGCGCCGGGTGCAAGATAGGAATTATACATGCGTCGGTGACAATGTCAATTGCGCTGGGTGCAAGATAGGGCCCAAAGTGTTCCCCTGTTTTTGACTTGATCTCAAAACCTTCCGGTTGTTCCATATATACCTCACAGTCTATTGGAGCATGGAGGTAAGCAGTCTTCACATCCATTTTAAGGTAAGATCCTCCTGTACAGCCACCTGCATTAATGATCGTACAAAGGTCATGTTGGCTGTCGGTGAAAAGGTCTCTTTATAATCAATCCCTTCAACTTGACTAAACCCCTTTGCGACATATCTAGCTTTACAAGTCTCACATCCATGTGAGCTCTCTTTCACTGTATATACCCAGCGACCTCCCACTGCTTGTTTGCCTCTTGGCAGTGGGGTCAGAGTGAAAGTCTCATTCTCTTTTAAAGAGTTCATCTCCTCTTTTATCGCATCAGCCCACATTTTTTACTTCTTAGAGTCCATTGCCCCTTTCAGTGTTTTAGGTACATCATAAGCTACTATGTAGAAATAATTTTCACCTTTGTCACTATTACACTCAGCTTTACACTGGTACTCCTTTAAGTATTCTGGGGACTTTCTCTGTCTCGTAGGGTATCTCTTTTCTCCCTCTTTTCTCTTAGTACTATCTGCCTGGTTCGGACCTTCCTCAGCTTTCTCCTCAACGTTGGACTCTTTGCTGTCTTAGGATGTCCCTGACCCTGGAAGTTGACTATCTTCGGTGGTGTATCTCCATAACACTCAATGTCTTCCCCCATGTCACAATCTGCCTGAGTCTGGCTATCTGCGCTACCTTTGGTGATGAATTTCACCAGCCTATGTTTAAGGACTTTTCCTGTTTCCGGATAATACACATTATATGCTGGACTATATTTGTCATAGCCTACAAGGATCCCCTTTTTGCATCTAGAATCCAGCTTTTTCTTATCCTGCTGATATACGTAGCATTCAGAGCCAAATATATTCATGTAAGACAGGTTAGGTGTTTTTCCTGTGAAAACACGGTAAGGTGTCTGCTCTAGCCGCTTACTGTAGCACCTGTTGCGGATTTGAGCCACTGTCTGTACAGCATATGTCCACAATTGCTTTGGGAGGTTACTCTCGAATAGCATGCATCGTGACATCTCGAATAAGGTTCTCCAACCTCTTTCGGCAGTTCCATTCTGATGAGGTGAGTAGGGTGCACTCTTCTCATGCCTTATCCTGTTACTCCTAAGTAAAGACTGGAACTCCTGCCCGGTAAACTCTGTGCCGTTATCAGACCTTATGCACTTAATCTTACCATATGGAGCTACGTCTGCTATGAATTTTTCTGTAGCTTTTGTCGTGTCACTCTTTGCTTCAATAAAGTATGGAAAAATCATCCCACTGTTCATCAGTAAATTCTATTGCATCTGTATCCACCTTTATCTGCCGGTTCTATAGGACCGCATAGTGTGTACTGTACTGTGTGTACTGTACCATCTCTAATACAGTTGTAGCTTTAGCATCTGCCCGTCTGTTTCTGCTTTGTGTAAATTTGCCCTGTGTGCATATTTCACAGTTGTGATTGGAGTTGTCATGTTTCCCTTTTATAGACATCCCTTTAACCACCTTTTCTAATTTTGCAACATCCTCAAAATTGCAATGACCAAGTATCCTATGCCACATTTGAATGTCATGACAACCATACACTTCATCAACATTTTCATTCGCTACTGTGCTAAGGTAATACAGCCTACCATACACATCCATTTTGAACTTTGTACCATCCTTGTGGACAAGCCAGTCATTACCGTCCTTGAAGCGGACCTCAGCTCCGTTGGCTGTCGCTACTTTGACTGAAAAGATGTTTTGTGGAAACGATGGGATGTACAGTGCTTGCTTAAGCCTTGTTTTCACCTGTTGTCCCTCGCTGTCCAGCAAGTAGACTTCAGCGTCGCCCCTCATCTTGGCCATCCCGCTCACCTTGGATCCGTCAGCAAGCTCAATCATGTGGTCCTCGGGTCTGAAGCTCTTGTCAACTGTTTTGAACTTTGTGGCGTCGTTGATCATGTGTGTTGTGGCGCCACAGTCGACCATGAGACCCTTCTTGTTTCCTCTTTGTGTGGGACAGTCACTCATCCTGAAGAAACCGAAAGATGTAGGCTCTGCCTCCGTCTCTCCTTCAGCTTTCTTCACGTGGTCACTGCCTTGTGCTTGGCTGCGCCCCTTTCCTCGCTGTGGTGTGTCCCATTTCCGCTCCTCTCTTCTCACCTGGTAGCCGTCAGGACATGTCCTGGCCATGTGCCCCTTTTAACCACACGTGTAACACTCGACATCAGCCAGGTCCATTTTCTTTCCTCTTCCACGTCCTCTCGACATCGTTGCCCAGCTAGTCTTCATCACGTTTGTCTTCTTCAACATTCACGTCACTCTTCCCATATCTTTTTAGTACTCTCATAACTTCGCAGTTTTGTTTTAAACTCGCCGAACGTTACAGTGTCATTCGTCTGAGTGATGTGCACGACGAATGGCTTGTATGAATCAGATAGCCCCTTTACTACCATAGCTATCTGAAGTCCATCACTTATATTCTCGTCTGCTCTTCTCAATGACGTGAATATAGTCTCTGCTCGAATGATATAGTCAGTGACGGTTTCATTGCTAGTTTCCCAGAGCTTGTAACTTTTCTCATCTCCGTCGAATAAAAGTCTGAACCACCTCTGGCCTGCATGACTGGGCCCATAACCTGTAGCGTTAGACATTTCTGCAGCAGTCTATCATTTTAACAGTCACCAGAATGGATAGCTTATACCTTCTAGTATTTAATATGCATGGGAGAAAAAGTACAGACAACCATCTTCTTTTTGGTCTGGGAACTCACACACTGACTCACACACTTCCCCATTTTTATTATAAAAATCGCTGAATTTGCGCACTTCCGCTTCCTGAAAACATGGACGTGCCGTCAAGGGAGGCAGATGCATTGGTCTCTATGGGCAGCTGAGCCAGTCCCCCCATTCCAAAGGTCTTAAAATGCCTCCTTCCTTCCTTCCTTCCTATCAAGAGAGCAAGGAGTGTCCCATTTGGCCTAAACCTTCAGTTCCGCTTTAGTCAGAGACCTTGAAAAACGTCACATAACGGTCGTTTTTCAAGAGAGGGTCTGAGCTTCCTTGATGCCCTAATGGCGGCATTTATTACCCATAACTCTGTGCGCCATTCCCAACCGGAGCTTTTCGTTTTATTTCGAAAACAATGGCGGACATAATGGTTACGGTGGCTATGATAGCAGAGTCAGTAGACCACAAGGCTACAGACCGTAAATGTAAATATCAGCAGTAATTAAACAACTGTACTGATATTAAATGTACTAATAACATGCCATTCTCAAATTAAAGCCAGTGACACGAGTATTTTGGTGGTTTTTCACGATGTATACCGACAGTTAGCATACCTAGCTAGCCTAGCTTGGTAGCATTACCATTGGTTCTGAATGGCAGTTATGCTAACCAGCTGGCTATCCCCCCACCTGGGACTGTAGTTAGACCGACGAAGAGGCACTAAATTGGGACATTTTTCGCTTGGCGAGCGGGGGCAGATGGCAGGCTCAAGGCGCTCACTACAATGGGCTATTCCACCACCCGGGAATAGCCTGTTGATGCACTTTTAATCAGACACTTTTCTCTTTACTAGCGGGGGCAATTATGCCGTGATTGATTAACAAAGAATTGTCTGAATTCGTTAGGGAGGTATACGTTAGCCATGTCGCTGTCAGTAGCTTATGATGACTTTTCAGTGAACCAATAGCGACTTCTTGTGATTTTTTTTTGGCAACACTGCCTGCGCTACCAGCATTACTCCATAGCAAATTACTATGCTGACAGGGCAGTGTCCTAGCGTAGCTGCTAGGTCAGTTATCTGACAGTGTCAAACATCGGCAATGCTGTTAAACAATCAAAATGCTAAGTTTAATAATGGTTTAACGATCGATGTGCTCATTTTAGTAGCTAATGGATTAAAATGACGACGTGAACGTTTGGCAAAAACACACGCAGTCAGATAATTAACACCATAACGATAGCTGTCTAGCTAGCTAGCGAATAGCTAACGTTAGCTAGTTTAAACCAGAGATAACTTGCCCAAGCTTAGCATAACATCAGTGGTGAAAGTAAGACTGTACTCACAATGACAAAAATGTGAATAATGAGTTTGCCTTTCACCATGTAGGCTTAGTTTATTACTTTAGCAGAGGAAAATTCAAACCTAACAAGTTCCATTTGGGAGACACAGGGGTAAACTGTCCCCCGCGCCCCTTGTCATTTCAAGCTAGCTGTAGAGAAGGCACTTCCAACACCGAGTCACCAGCAAATAGACCAGCAGTGGTCAGAAACAATGTACTGTTCGAGGTTTTATATAAAATACGGTAGCCGTAATGCTGCAAACGGCGCGGCTTTGTAGTTTACCAAAGTCGTACTAAAACATTTTGACAGAGCGCAACCAGAATTAATCTTTTTTTCCCCTTACAGCTAAAGCTTGTCACCATGTTGGTTATTAATAGTATTATTATTGAGTCATGAGTAGTACAACCCCCCCGACGAGACGATATCATCGTCCATCACGATGTTTCAATGTAAACATCGTCTTCTGCCAAATAAGCCGCCCAACCCTAGATTTTATAATATTTAGTTTGCTTTAACTGACAAATAACATGAGCTAATATAGGAGTTCACTATGTCCTTGCCTGAACCATCATTATACTATATCAACACCTGGTCAGCTGACTGTTTTGGTGCATGTCAGGTGCGTGGTAACGGCACGCCGAAGGCCACCTCATAGCGCCGTACATCCTGCTTAGGCTCGCCCCGCTCCACCACATCCTTTTCAGCTGGGTGGAGGCCATATCTCTGAAGCAGGATGTGACCTGCCTCAGGTCCTGTAACCGAACACGTAGGGCATACTAGCTGCCTATCTGGATTTCCCTATTCAGTGGTGACTCTCTGCCGCTGAATGTACTGGCTAACCGCCTCCGCCTCTGCCTCCTCCTGTTCAAAATTCAGAACATTATCAAGTCATCCCAATCAAGGCCCTAATCTGGCTTGTGGGTTGATTTAATGCATGGTTATTAACCTTTTCCACAGAGTGTGTGCATGTGTGTGAGTGTGAGAGTGTTAGTGTGTGTGTGTGTGAGTGCATGAGTGAAGACAGGCACTGATGAGCCAGTGGATCTTACTGGAAGCCATGCGGTAGTGGTGGGTCTGCTTTAGCAAATCCCTAATTCCTCCTAAAACAAGAAACACTTTGCTTCTGTGATTTCATTCACTTTAATAAGACCCTGCACAGGTGAGAGAACAGGTGTCAAATCCCCATGCCTAGAAGGGATTCTTTGGTGTGGTTCTTCCAAGGATTAATGCACATTACATCGGAAAAGATTAGCTGTCCATCATTAAAATAATATCAGTCTGGTTTCATTTAATGAGCACAAAGGTTGATGTCTCTTTGAAAATGATCGCTCAAGCTGACTAAAACTTCTAGTGTTAATGTGATGAAGAAAATGTTAGAAAAACGCAGATTGAACAATAATGGAAATTGTTCATGCAGATCAAAATACGGCCATCAAAAGCAATCAAAAAATGAGGAACAAAGTGATTTTGTTTTCCCTGTCCTCTGATCTCCCTGTTTGTTCAGTTGTAATTAATTGAATATTTATCATTATTATTAAACAAGAATAAAACATCTTTAATGCAACATATGAGTTGCCAGTTAGATGTTTTGAATCCATTGAAGCAGTGGTGCTAGGCTCACTGTGTTCCTGAGCCTGTAGACTTCTTCTTTAGTAAACTCAAACTCAAGCCACACACAGAAGCCACCCCACAGCCTCAGATAACAAACATGGGGTGGGTTCATATGGGGTTGAATGGGCCTTCCATAGGCAAGAGCAGGAAAGCGCTACATTTGGGATTGGCTTTGTTCTTAGCAGGTAGATGAACCTCTGCTTTGACCTTTCACCCCCACCCAGTGGACGCGCCGTCTGGGCAGGAAGTGTGTAGTTAGGCCACGCGAGCCCAGTGATGCGAGGCGCAGCTGGTCGAGGTGTGAAGAAAACGACGGTGTGGTCTCGCTGCCCCCCCCCCCCCCCCCCCCCCGTGTCACCTCACAGAAAGAGAAAGAGAGGACTTTAGGGGGTTTGTTGGGGTTCAGGGGGGGGGGGGGGGGGGGGATTGTTGTTGATGGTGTTAGAGAGGGGGGTGGTTGTGCACTTTGTCTAGGCTTCCATGTGGGTCCCATTGAAGTTCAAAATCCCTGGAATTGAGACCGTGTGGCCTCACTGGCCATCGCACTCCCTAAGTGGGTGGTCCTTGGAGGCTGGAGCCGCCACCAGCACTACCGTGGATCTCCTGGCTAACAGAGACACGCACGGATTGCTTCAAACGACGGGACCGAAGGTATTGACATTGCATTGGAGTAGTTCATGTTTTCCAACGGGACATATTCATGCGCAACACAAACCTCGCCAAAGGCTGCTAGGTGCAGGGGAGCCGTGAATGGATTACGAGCTTGCGAGTGTACCAACTTTAAATTATACCGGTCAGCAGTGTTGGGTATCGTTACTTTTGAAAGTAATCCGTTACGTTACTAAGTTTCTATCAATTTAAAGTAATCCGTTACGTTACTACGTTACCTATAAATAAAAGAAACGGTTAGAGTACTCGTGCGTTACCAACAATTAAAATGCGTTTGGGGTGCGTGCGTGTCCGCCTAGCGCAACAACACACAAGCTTAAGTTAATGTTCTGTTTACTTGGCAATGGGTTTTCTATATTTTCCCACGTAGATCAAACGACTGACAATGCAGTTCATGATGGGAGTTGACTAGCTACTACTGATATATGCTTACTAGTTGCCATAACTGTAGCAATACCTCACGGCAGCTAGCTAGCAAGCTGCTACATGAACTTGCAACACACATCCTCCTTTAGATGCACCAACAGTGCTGACTGTTTATGAATCAATCATGAACCTATAGCATAATGACAGGAAAGACAGTCATCATATTGCACGTTTTATTTAACAGGCATTCATCCTTTGATCATTAGAACAGCTTCCATGAACACATAGCTTATCCACTTTACAAGTGCAGGCGCCTAACAAAGTCCTTAACAGGTAGGCACGCAACCTTTTAGAATTGGAAATTTAACTCTGGCAAAAATACAATAGTCCTGTCAAATTGTAGCCTAGTAAAAACAAACAAAAAACCTACTGGCAAATGTTCCTCCTTTCTTTTATCTTAACAACACGATGTAGGCTACTACCGTATGCGTTGCACAAAAGAACAGTGCATGGCACTAAAAAAACATTGAAGAACTGAAAATGTTCGTGTGACCCTAGGCTAGCCCTACTTTCATCATAATTACGTAGGCTACCTTTAGCCTATTCATCACCACAGATTGCATTTTACCACTATGTTCTTGTCCTTTTCGTTCTGTAACTCAAAATAATGCGCGTACCTCCAGGAATCTAAGGCTGTCTTCTCGGCCATCTTGCCGGGGTACAAACAAACACACGTGGGCTGTGTTCCGATTCTTAGAGAGCTCTCTTGACTCCTCGATGTCCAGTCAGAGAGGTGTCTGATGAGAGATCAAGGTATGCCAAAAGACCGTTAATTTTCAACATTCGGGACACTCTATTCAGACAGGATGTGGCGTCATCACGCTGTGTGTACATATCTGCTCGCACTAGCGCGCTCTGTCAGACGGCAGTATGTGGTGTCATCACGCTGTGCGTTAGCAATCACGTTGCTAGCAAGTGAGCATTCACCATCAGCTACTGACAGCGACATGGCTTACGTATACATCCCTAATGAATTCAGACAATTCTTTGTTAATCAATCACGGCATAATTGCCCCCGCTCGTCAAGCGAAAGGTGTCCGATTAAAAGTGCACCAACGGCTATTCCCGTTGTAACGAGCGCCTGCAGCCTGCCACCTGCCCCCGCTCGCCAAGCGAAAAGTGTCCCAATTTAGTGCCTCTGTCTAACTACAGTCCCGGGTGGGGGGATAGCCAGCTGCTTAGCATAACTTCCATTCAGAACCAATGGTAATGCTACCAAGCTAGGCTAGCTAGGTATGCTCACTGTCGGTATACATCGTTAAAAACCACCAAAATACTCATGTCACTGGCTTTAATTTGAGAATGGCATGTTAGTTGTACATTTAATATCAGTACAGTTGTTTAATTACTGCTGATATTTACATTTACGGTCTGTAGCCTTGTGGTCTACTGACTCTGCTACCTAGCCACCGTAACCATTATGTCCGCCATTGATTTAGAAATAAAACGTAAAGCTCCGGTTAGGGAGTGGCGCACAGAGTTATGGGTAATAAATGCCGCCATTAGGGCATCAAGGAAGCTCAGACCCTCTCTTGAAAAACGACCGTTATGTGACGTATATCAAGGTCTCTGACTAAAGCGGAACTGAAGGTTTAAGCCAAATGGGACACTCCTTGCTCTCTTGATAGGAAGGAAGGAAGGAAGGAAGGAGGCATTTTAAGACCTTTGGAACAGGGGGGTAGCTTACACACTCAGGTGCGCGCGCACACACACACACCCCCACACCTACACCCAGGGCCGGATTAAGGCAATGGACTTTAGGGGCTGCAGCCCCGGGCCTCGCCACCAGGGGGGCCTCAGGTTGCCGATGTCGAGTGAGTCAACGGCACCGCGCAAAACATTAGAAAAATTCAGAGTGAAACAAATTATAATGCGCGAAAATGTGCGGTCAAAGAAAGCACGAGAGTGGGGCCAAAAAACTCGCCGTGGACCGTGACCCTCTAATCGCAAAAGGCCTCAAGTGCAAAGTAAGACTGAAGAAGATAAATTCACATTTCTAAACTTTGCTTTGGTTGGCACCACATCGCATTAAGACGGGATAAACGCTTTTAATAACGTGCTTTCAACGGGCTCTGCCTCCCCTGACCGCACGTCCGTGCTCACGCATAGAAACGTGGGCACAGAGCCAAGCTGTTGCTTCACTAATAGGGAAATGCTTAATCAATTTGTTATTTCATTCCCTGGTTATTTAGCCTTGTTTTTGCTTTTGAATGAATAGAAATATGTATACATTTACATTATTGGTTTATTATTGTCTACAGTGTAGTCTACTACACACATACATTTTATCCTTGGCTATAAACTGATCATATTTATAGAGTGGTTCTGTGGACTTTAAAGCACTGATGTGACAGTGCACCTGGCGTGGGTTTGTGTGCGTTTCATGATGTGCATCGGGGCGATATAGGGGCCTCATCTTGGTAATTTGCCCCAGGCCTCAAAATGTCTTAATCCGGCCCTGCCCACACCCACACACACAGAGAGAGAGAGAAAGAGATGCAAGGAGCAGGGCAGTCACAAACGCAAGCAGCAGCATCTGACTAAATGCAGAAAACCCGGGACTTTACTTTCCTTATCGAGGGAAATTCTTAAAGTAACAGAGTAACGAGTGCTTATTTTGGAAATTAACGAGTTACTGATTACTGAATTTGCAAAACTAACGCGTTAGGTTACTTGTTACTGAAAAAAACGAATAAGAGTACTCTTACGCGTTACTTGTAACGCGTTACCCCCAACACTGCCGGTCAGTATAACATTTTGGTATTGTGTGCTATGTCTGTGGTGTTTAACTGTTTGCTTGTTAATACGTTGTGTAAATAAATATGTAAGTGTCAACTTCAAATTCAAGTGTCCGAGTTGCAGTGTTGGGCAAGCTACTTGATTTTTGTAGTGAGCTAAGCTATCAGCTACTCTACAATAAATTCAGCTTCACTACACAGAAGCTACCACTCAAAAAAAAAGTAGCAAGCTAAGTTACGTAAACCTGTCAAAAGTAGTTTGATACATTAGAAGCTACTTTCAGTTAAACAAACTGCATGCCAAGTCAATGCAATTTTAGGGATCAACACAACTGTCAGTCAGATAAAAACGGTTGAATGGATGAAATTTGTGTGTTCGTATGCTTGTGTTGGATGTCATTGACGTTGACAGGAACTTTTTCTTTGGATTACAAAGAAGGCATCTGAAAACATATTTAGTTTCACTCTTCTCTTATAAAGTGACGTACTTTTGAAGGTATGGCTGTTGAGTCAGGTATTCAAACGCAGATGAAAACAAATGAGTGCAGAAGACCTTGCCTACCTTCATCTTTCGTCTATTGCGTGCATTTTCGCAATTCGACTCCCTGAGCAGACAGCACGGACTTTTCGCTTTTTAACTTTCATCATCTTCAGCTGTATCTAAATATCAACAGCATTCTAGTTATCCGGTTGTCTAGAATCTGCATGCGTCTGGTGTACTTGAAATGACGATATCTATCTATCTATTTTCACTCGTCTCGCCTAAAGTGATGTACTGCTTAATTTTTGTGTTTGATGGCTGCAGGGAAGCCTGTTATGAATGAACATCAGAAAGGTCCAGGATAAATTAGCTTTCGAGGACGCTACTGCGGTACTTGATCAATAAAAGAGCTTAGCTACTGAAAAGTTACTTGGTTTTGTAAATAGCAACGTTACTGCCAAGCTACTGACAAATGCAGTTAAGCTACAAGTAGTGACGCTACTGCCCATCACTGCCGAGTTTTGTAAAAGGTAATACTTTCCCTAGACAAATTTAAATGAGCCATATCATTGGTGGGAGGGCTACATACGCTACCTTGTAACTATTAATATCTTATTTGACACGGTGTAAAAGTTCAATTACCACACCGATTGTACGTTTAGCTGTAGGCCTATAGCCTCGTAAAAGTCAGTTGACTATTGAGCCGCATAACTTCTTATAATAATAATCGTTTAAAAGTAATAGTATTAGACAATAAAACAAATTTTTTTCAGTTCTGGTGAGATGACAATTTTTAAACCATAAGCATATATACATGTATGATGTATACATTTCTATTTTTTTTTTAAACAACTAGAGATCGGAATGACGTAATCACTTCCGGTTTCTGTGCCTCACCAGCTGCGAACCTCACCGCACGTCACTGGTACACTGGTATTTCCTTTAGGAAATGCATTTTCTAGTTTTATTTAATATTCCTCACTCCTTCACCTGGTAACTGCTGCTAGCCCTTCTTTTAAATATAATTTGTTGTTAAATGTTTTTATCTTGTATGCAATCTACTGCTTAGATGTTGCCTGCCAGGTTAAAATGTCACTGCTCTGAAGCTATTTGGTGCATGTGATAATAAACACTTTGACTTTGACTTTAGAAAGTGTTTACGCTGGTGAATCTGGGGCAGGGAGAATGGATTAGATGCCTTTGTAATCATACTGGCTCAAATGGGGCATAGGCTGACACACACAGTCTACTCAAAATGTAGACTTATGTATGTATACCAGAGGTAATGATGAGCTGGACATTATAATTCACATCCTATTATTCATTTGAATCAAAGCACTCTTTCCAAGTTTGGCGGTATATTGAACATTACTGTTACCTGAGTAAGCTATAGCCTACCTGAGCTAAAACGTGTAAAGCCCTCTAAAAATATTCAGCATTGCCCATGCTGAATGGAGCTGACTGGGATCAGGTAAGATGTTTGTGTCTTTAGCATAGCCATGGATACAAATGTGCATGCGGATTCTACACTAAATGCATAAAAAAATGTTTTTTATTTAAAAGCATTCATTGAGTTTATTTCTTCATTATGGAACGTCGCCACCAAAGTCCTGGAACACCTGAAAGCGGATGTTCCACATGTGTAAGATAAATTCAGTTCAGTTCAATTTTATTTGTATAGCGCCATAACAATACAATTGTCTCTAGACCTTTACAGAGACCAGAGCCTGTTTAAAGAACAGAATTTAAAGAGCAGTCAGTCAGCGACAGTCAGCGAGGTCAAGCGAGCAGGGACAGAATGCACTGTGCTCAGTTAAAACTAAGTTTCAAGAAAAGATAACGGACAGGGCCAGCATTTACAAGAAATCACACGCTATTACTGAACCCGGTGTAACAGATAAAATATATCTGGCCCGAGGGGTATTAATTGGGTATTAATAGGCCTAGGCCAATTAATACCCCCTCGGGCCAGATTATACCCCCATGATATCAGTAGTGTTGAGTGATAAACACAAGAATTACTTAATCTTTCAACATATTATTGGGGGTTCAGCTTTGTCAGGTAAGTTAAGTGAGAAGGCTAACTGACTTAAATCTGTAAAACATAGACTTCTATTACTTCAACCAGAAAAAATATTAGACTTCCAAAAAGATAAAAGATTACTACGTCCTGAAACTTCAACTTCTAAGACTAGCAAGTCCTCGCTACAATATAAATGTTCAAAGTTACAATATAAATGTTCAACACTGAAAACAACATCAAAACATCCACAAAGATCAAAGATTACTTCAACACTTCACATAACGACATCACATACCATTATCATTGACAGTGGGACCCAGACTGATAACATGGATACATTACTCGGATGGGCCATAAAAGACCAACCAATTTCTGAAAATGGCAGAACGAGCCAGCTCTCTATGTAGTGCTGATGTAATACTCTTGACTGCACTGCATTGACTGCTGTATTGTATTACTATTTGCCAGTAAAAACTTGTCTTGTTTTACAACAATTGTTTCGTCCGGTGGCTCCTTCCTAAACCAACACGCTAAAGAAAATACTTAACACGTGTCATTGTGTTAAGCAGTAGAGATGGATGCAACAGAGTTCCGGCGTCGTGGGAAAGAGATGGTGGACTTCATTGCAGATTATCTGGAGAACATTGAGCAGAGGCAGGTCTACCCAGATGTGGAACCAGGATACCTTAGGTGTCTGATCCCAGAAGAGGCACCTGAGGACCCCGACACCTATGATGATGTGGTCAAGGACATCGAGAGAGTCATCATGCCAGGGGTAAGAATGGATGGATACCTGTTGAATCATGTTGAAATCCATGGCAGGTCACATTTGAACATTTGAACGTTTCTGGTGATGAAAATTCCATATATCTGAGAACTGACCATATCCTTAAAGTCATATGTTTTAAATATGCTAGAATGTTAAGACTATTTGCTGTGACGAGATCTTAAAGTCACTAAAGAATTTATTTGGTTAGATTTTAGTTTGATAAACGATGTATCCAGCTGCTGTGTCCCAGTCTTCTACTACACATTTATCCTAAATGTTCAAAGTTCATAAGGCCTATTACATAATTGGCTTTTTTATCATGAAATATCTAAACTTCAGAGCCTTCTCATTTGACTGCACAATAATACTATCAAACTATCACAGTCATAGACTTTTGACTCATGACCTAATACATAATTTACATCCAGTCATTAAGTGTTCCGTTTTATTCCTTTTCATTCCATTTATTCCGTTTGACTGTCTAAAATGAATTTCTTCCCAACACATAAAAAGAGTGACTCACCCCTGGAAAATCCTGCAAGGGAGGCAGAGCTATAGACTGCCTCAGGCCTCTCTCTCTCTCTCTCTCTTTCTCTTTCTACATACATGTTGTAGTGTTCTCAAGTTTAGTAAATTAATTAATTGTAAAGAGATGTGACAACACCAAAAACATAAACCAAGATTTCCATACCACTATAATTGTAGTCCATGGGCTGCCATGGCACCTCTTTGTACTGGGAAAATAGGTTAATTGAAAATGTTGGTTTTTTTTCCAGTGTAGGGGCCAATGTTTTGCTAGGTAGAGAGAGTGCGAGAGTAGATGACAGGAATCAGATGACAAGAGTTTAGTGAGAGTCAGAACTGTTTAGAGTAAATATATATTTTGTGAAGAGATCCATGTTTGTAGTAGATTAGTTCTGAGATCTCACCTGATCTGAAGTGTAGGCCACCAGTTTGGAAATTATCTCTGCCTCAGTGCGCTCAGGCTGCTCAGCTAGGATCAGTTGGACCTTCCTGCGCCGAGCGGCAAGTATGGTCATCAGATCATTTGGAGATATTTTCCAAACTGGCGGCCTACACTCTGTTTAATCCTAGTGTTTCTCTTTTAATTTTCATACTGCACCTTTTCTGTGACTTTCTACTGAGGAAAATCCTTCTGTCTCATAGGTAACCCACTGGCACAGTCCATATTTTTACGCTTACTTCCCCACGGCCGGCTCATTTCCGGCAATGCTGGCTGACATGCTGTCTGGTGCTATTGGCTGCATCGGCTTTTCCTGGGTATGACAAATACGTCTTCGTTTCTTTGTGGTTGGTGCATATTTTATCTGCCATTTGTGCTGTTAAATAGTCATAGAGTGGCAAAAATACTGAAATAGCTGTCATGTACACTAGCAATTACATGAACACTGTGTTTGAATTTAGACACATGCACACACAAAGTAGATACATGCTTACACACACACAGCTTAGAGTGCAGACTACCTAGAAAGTCAAAGTCAAAGTCAAGTCAAATGTATTTATAAAGCACATTTAAAAACAACTCATGTTGACATTGCTGTACAACCAGAGTAGGCAATCAGAACAAGATATAGAATCAAATACTGAGAAAGCTGCTATCGGAAGTTTAAAGCTTATGGCCATTTTGTTTTCTCTAGGCTGCCAGTCCAGCCTGCACTGAATTGGAGACAGTGATGCTGGATTGGCTGGGGAAGATGCTGAACCTGCCGGAGGACTTCATAGCTGGCACCACTGGAAAGGGGGGCGGAGTCATACAGGTAAGCTGAAACATTAACATTTACCTGTCAAAGTGAGAAGCTGATGGATGTGTTTAATTTATTGATTAAATAATCATGTACGGTAACAGGGCCAGAGAGATTCACGGCACATTCACCCTTAAATTTAAGCTAAGGTAAACACTTGATCTCAGAAAACGCTATTGATGGCCCCATTAACATCTAACTGGCTTCTACACCGATATTACATTAGATAGCATAACTGACAAGACGACTTCTTATGGATTGATGGGCTACTGCTGTACAAAATGAAAGGAGCTTTCTAGGAGGCCTCTACACTGTGATTCCACAGTGGTCGCGTTGCAGCTCATTATATTAAGGGTCCTTGCCATGGCAACAAATGACGCTAGCTTGCAAGAGTAATGAGCCTCAATTTGTCATTTTGAAGCCTTTGCTTATTTTAAAGCAAAGCTTGTTTTAATAAATTTAAAGGTGGGACAAACTAAACTGTAGGGGATTGTATTGACATTTGACAACATGTAATTGAAACATAAATTGATTGGCTGTGAAAGAATATAAAGAAGGTGTAACACGTACAGATGTGTTACAACCAGAAAAGTGTTTTTCTGGTATGTAACGTTTTGTGAAGCTACAAAGAAATGATTAGAGGATAAATTATCCAGGCACTGGGCTCTGTAAAACGCCTTGAGACCATTTTATTGAATTAACAATTACATTGAATTGAATTTCATAAGAAACAAATATTCTCAGAAATAGAACAGAACTGTACATTTAAATCTTGACATGCATGGTTTAATGCATGACCCTCTAATATACACTGTGGGAATTCAGGGCAGTGCCAGTGAATCCACACTGCTTGCCTTACTTGCCGCTCGGAGCAGGAAGGTCCAACTGATCCTAGCTGAGCAGCCTGAGCGCACTGAGGCTGAGATCATTTCCAAACTGGTGGCCTACACTTCAGATCAGGTGAGATCTCAGCACTAGTCTACTACAAACATGTAGCTCTTCACAAAATATATGTTTACTCTTAACAGTTCTGACTGTAATGCAAGGTTGCATTAAAGATAACCTGCTAAATTATTTATAAAGTTAAGAGGGCAAGTACATATCCAAATATAATAGAATGGAAATTAATATCAGTTTTGTTTTTTGAAGGAACATTTAATTGACACCCACTCACACTGTGCTGTTCAATGCACAATAAAACCTTTTGTTTCATCTATCTGTTGTGGAATAACTCTGTACTCACATGACGACAAAACCCCTTAAAACGAAAAACATCAGCTGGAATAAAAGGCTGAGAACAGCCTTGCAACCAGTTGCACCTGTAACCCATCTATATCATTCTGTATAGGTGCACCAAACGGACCAAAATGATCTTTCAGTATTTTCCTTTCTGCTCTTCAAGCCTGATGTATTAACCATGACATGGTTTTCTCGTGCAGGCGCACTCCTCTGTCGAGCGAGCTGGTTTAATCGGTGGCATGAAGATGCGTAAGGTTCCTACTGATGAAACATTTTCAGTTAGGGGAGAGGCTTTGAGAAGGATCATTGAAGAGGACAAGAATGCTGGCCTTATACCCTCCTATGTGAGTGAGCAAGAGTTCTCTTTAGCTGCCGATGGCTCTTGATAGTCAAGGCCACTACTTAGCATGTTTTTTTTGGGGAGGAGGGGAGCTGTTTATTTCCTGATTTAGCTTTGTCCGTTGCTTATATATTCAGTGACATTCTCCACAAATGTGATTGTAAGCCAAGCAACCTTGAGGATTTTACATGACTTGAGAAAGAGGTCATCAAGACTCTGTTGCTGTGATTAAGACATAATCTCATCACCCTCTACTTTCTGTCTGAAACTGTTGCCTGAGACCTATCTGACCACTAATATAATTAGTGAAGGCTTTCTCACAATCATACATTAATCATGAGGTCACCACCTAGTCTTAAACCCTGGTGGACAGGCCTGTGTAACAAATGTTTGGTACAAAAAAAAACAATTTCAAAATTTGAAATATTTCAACTTATTCACCGAAACAATACTGACATTGCAAGACTCAAATGAAACCAGGAACCCTTTTACAGTACATATGGCATGGAATTATTTTCCTTTTAAAGACAAAAGCAAATACAAAAATGTTCTGAAATGTTTCACATGCATTAACTCATTTGTTCTCTACTCTGTATTTGCAGTTCTGTGCCACACTGGGGACGACTGCATCGTGTGCTTTTGATCACATCACAGAGCTGGGACCTATTTGTGAGCATTACATTTCTTTCATATTACCTGTGTCTGTGGGGTAGCTAATCTACAAAGTATGTATTTAAGTGATATATGCACATCAAATGTGTGGCGAGGTTCTAGGATTCATATCCTCTGGTTCAGGTTATGCAGAGAACATGTGGATGCATATTGATGCCGCCTACGCCGGGAGCTCATTCATCTGTCCAGAATTCAGGCCCCTTCTGGATGGTATTGAGGTAACAATAGCAGCACGTCATCACACGCATAATGAAGCATCTTTTTAAATCTGACATTTTTTGAAATGGGAAAGGTTCAACAAGCAGTGGTGTGTCCAGTGTATAGATTATGGCCAAACAAATATTTTCTTCCTTTTCCCATTACAATGTGATGCACTTGATAAAACCCATCATCCTTGTTCCCTTTTAGTTTGCAGACTCGTTCAATTTCAACTGTCACAAATGGCTTTTGATGAACTTTGACTGCTCTACAATGTGGTAAGCAAACAACATTGTCTTTCTCTCTGATGATATAATAGATGAAATAGATGTATGAAATATAAAATCAGAATCTCATTAGTCTTATAGCGATAAATCCATACACAGCATAACATGCAGCTGTACTCCACTTACTACCCTACACATGTACCTGACATTGATTTATGTTGTGGCTTTGTATTATAACTTGCAAACATTTTTATTTTTTTAAATGAATGGTAACAAGTGAACAAGTTAACAAAGTGACAGACAAAATGCTAAAGTATTTAACCCCCTGAAAGTCATTTCTTACTTTCCAATACCAATTACAAAAGTTTCTTCCACATATTTTCCCGATCAAATTGTGATTTTTCACTATGCTCTGGTATATTTCCAAAGGCAAAACAACGTTATTTGTCTACTAACATTAAAACAATAAATAATTAAAACTGAAGTATACCGCTTGCATCAGTATTCAAACCCATGTGCTTTTGAGTTATAGATTTAGACAGATGATAAATTACTACCTAAAGTAAAGATCTCCTTCTGCATAGAAAAGTCACCTTGGAGTGCGCTTCCCAAAAGCATATGCTACTTCCACAGAAGTTCGAACTATCGAGGTACCTATCGTCGATTCATCGTAACATGTTAGTCCAGTGCTCACCACTGGTCACATGATGTAATAATTCGGAAACCATATCAAGCTATGTGTTATCAAATCACCTCTTCGCTTTTGGGCACTAGTATTTGTGCTCTCCATCCCACTCCAGGCCATACCATAATATTATGTTCCCTTGCTCATTTAAAGGGTGAGGAGTAGGTCAAACCTGATCGGGGCCTTCAAAATGGACCCTGTTTACCTTAGACATGATCATCAAGAATCAGGTAATACACGTATGACCTTCACAGTAACTGTGAGGGTTCTCTCTGTTTAGCGGCAGTGCACAGACATCTGTCAATCTGTGGTTTGTGTACAGTACAAGAACATAGCCCATGCAATCACTTAACCATAACCTACAAGGGCGTTTTTTAAATACAATTATGGCCTGTGTTGTCAGAAAGAATTATTAGTCAGTTAGTAACACAATAATTATTATATCAATGAATGAGATGGTTATTTCTTTACTGTTGGTTTTATATGAAATATTGATTGAAATGTCTGATACAAACTATTTAAAATAAACCATTTTCAGCTTTGACAAGGCATGATTCACTTCTGTTCTTCTGTTTCTTTCAGGACTGGTCACAGATTACAGAGTAAGTGACAAAATCTCTAGTATTTATGTTTAAACTCTTTTTTTCTTCCACCAAAATGAGTTACATTCACAGCATGGAAATGTATATTTGAATTAAACAGGGTACACAGCAATATGAAACCTTCACATTGAGAACGCGGTCAATTCATGACACATTGTGCCGTTTTGTTTATATTCAAGAAAGGGGCATTTCGTATACATGTGCAACTTTTTGGGTTAAGACGTCTGTAGTTGTGGGTGCAATGTTTGTGAATGTGTGTTTGTGTGCGTGTTCTGATAAAGTAACCAGACATGTAATTTCTCTCTGACCCCTGCAGCACTGGCAGATTCCACTGAGCCGACGCTTTCGCTCTCTGAAGATGTGGTTTGTCCTCCGCATGTATGGAGTCAAAGGCCTTCAGGACTACATCCGTCAGGTATCAGCTATTCACTGGCTCTTGTCAAATGTGCTCAATCACATATTAGGCAGTAGTAGCAATACTTCATCTTGTCCTAATTTTAAAGAAATAACAGTCCACTGGATAGAATGGCCAGCATGTAACAGTCTGTATACAGTTTCATCATTTCTAAAAGGAAGTGCCAATAACATGATGATAAATCCAGAGTTTAAGATGAAACCATAGCTATACATCCCTCTATGCAAGCACCCCTCTTGTGTTCTTGAATCACTCCTTATTAAAGACCACAGCTCTTTCTCAACCTCTTGAGCCTTGAGGGGATAAGAAAAAGGAAGTGGTTAGTTATTCACAAACTCAGTTAGGTGCTTGTGATGAAATGTGAAAATGTATGCCATTAGCTGAATAGAAATGTATGAATCAGTACATTGAGCTGGCATTTTTAGACCTTGGATGTGAGGGATAATACTGCCCCCCAATGGCTGTATGAGGAACTGTTCTGATAGAAATAGTCTGTTCGATAATGTTACATTCGATTTGGCAGTCAAAGCAGCACTTTGTAGATTTGATTAAAATAGGTAAAAAAAAACTAATCTGATACAAACAAATTCATTATGATGTCCTAAGGCTTCAGATTTAGTCATCCAGAGGGTTTGTTCTTATTATACAGCTTTGACAGGAACTTGAACTTGGTCATTGTAAGGATTATTTGTGGCACAATGAAAGTGTCTCATAGAGTAATGTAAGGAACCACTTTTCCAAACCAATGGCAAACTGGGAGTGGCCGACGGTTTCTGCGTGTTCGTGTTTCTACGTGTTCGTCTTTCTGCGCTTTGCTGAAATATATAAGGCTATTTATTATTATAAACGTTTTGTTTTGGTAAACTTAATCACTCAATTAGGAACTTAGCCGTAGTTCCTGTTTTTGTAATGTTATATTGCTACCCGTTAGGTAGCCTATGCTGACCTAGGGTCATTTCTTTGGATGTCTACAATCTGTTTTAACAAATACACACACATACTACACACATAGAGTGCTGGAGTCTCTGGCTACAGATACTTAAATACCTAGTTAATTAAGTCCTACATCTGGTACAATAATTCTGACCGAGACCATTCTAATGAACCAAAAAACTTGACAAAGAAATAATCTTACAATGCAATGAAACACTTAGTACACTTCACTTACCCCTTGTGTGGAAAGGTACAGGGAGGGGAACCAGAGACAGAGGGTAGAGATAAGAAGCTGGCGTATGAGAAACCTAGAGGAACAATGCATTTCTATGTTTTAGACATCAGTTGTTTATAGACATAATCTGTAAACAACTGATCCACACCTAATTAATAGTAATTACTAGAGCATTTGCAACTAGGCCATCTATGTTTTACATTCATAGATTTTCAGCCTGCCACTAATTCAAGAGTCTTCTCAAGCTAAATTTTGTAACTAAAACCAAAGTTTTTTTAACAGCAGTTCTTTGTTGACCACTATTTTCTCTAACAGCATGTGCGTTTGGCTAAAGAATTTGAGAACATGGTTCGAACTGATCCCCGCTTTGAGATCAGCGCCGATGTTGTATTGGGCCTTGTCTGCTTCAGATTAAAGGTGGGATAGCACTGCCCTGTCAATAGCTAAGATACACGTCATACGTTAAATTATTGATTTTAAACCTTTTTGAAATGTATATATACTGTATACTGTATATATATATATACATATACAATTTACATATATATATATATATATATATATATATATATATATATATATATATATGTAAATTATGGCATGCCGTTCAGGAAATTAACATTTGAATATATATATACAAAACTCTGAATATATATACAAAACTCTGAATATATATACAAAACTCTGGATATATACTGTATATATACAAAAGTCTGAATATATATACAAAAGTCTGAATATACAAAACTCTGAATATATATACAAAACTCTGTACTCTGAAGCGCTCAATCCGTCTTTGTCCGCCATATTGGATTGAGCGCTTCCTATTAAATCAATAGTACCAAAATGTTTGTAATTACGTATTTTCTGCTTCATGAAACTCTGTTTTTCTGTTATATTGTTCAATTTTGACATTGATTTCTCACTAGAAATGCAATAATAACACGTTTATTTTACACCGTTTGACTTCACGAAGGATATTTTTAGAGGCAGGTTCCCCATTGACTTGACTGGGGTCTTGTCAAAACCTTCGTAATTCCTTGTTTTCTGCTTCATGAAATACTGTTTTTCTGTTATATGGTAGGGTGACCAGACGTGCTCTTTTTCGGACATGTCCTCTTTTTGAGACCTAAAAAATGTGTCCGACAGGGATTCCCAAATCGTCCGGGATTTTGCCTCGTCGGGTGCTTCACAAAATGTTATGTCTGCGAGTATGTAAGGGTAGACAATTTCCTGGAAACACACCCACGACCAATGGCCAGTTGTAATATAATGAAGTACCTTATGTTATTTATACCCTTGGAATGGCCAACCTATCTAGGTCATGGTGAGTATTATTTTGTAGAAGGGAAATGGTCAGTAGAAATCTATAACACAATTATATGCTTATCCTACATAAACTATGGAAACTATTTAAAAAAAACCTATTCAATTCAATGAATAATGTCTTATTTTCATTGGTATATGCAATGAGGATTTCTGGGTAATCATTTTTTGTCCAATGTCAAGTCCCTATTTGATCATGTTACGAGAGGATACGATGTAGGCTATCCCATTTAAACGTAAAAATGTCCTTCGTTAAGTCAAACGATGCAACATGAACGTGTTATTATTGCATTTTTTCCCCCCAAAAATCAATGTTTAATTTTAGCCATATAACAGAAAAACAGTATTTCATGAAGCAGAAAACAAGGAATTAGGAAGGTTTTGATGAGACCCCAGTCAAGTCAATGGAAGACTTGCCTCTAAAAATATCCTTCGTGAAGTCAAACGGTGTGAAATAAACGTGTTATTATTGCATTTCTAGTGAGAAATCAATGTCAAAATTGAACAATATAGCAGAAAAACAGTATTTCATGAAGCAGAACATACGTAATTACAAACATTTTGGTACCATTGATTTAATAGGAAGCGCTCAATCCAATATGGCGGACAAAGACGGATTGAGCGCTTCAGAGTTCAGAGTTTTGTATATATATTCAGACTTCGTTTTGTATATATATTCAGACTTTTGTATATATATTCAGACTTTTGTATATATATATTCAGAGTTTTGTATATATATTCAGACTTTTGTATATATATTCAGACTTTTGTATATACAGTATATTCAGAGTTTTGTATATAAAGAAAAAGTTCGGAAACATTTCTTCAGTCGATTATCCCTCCCCTTTAATAATACCAATTGGTATTTTATTGTATATCGTTGGAAAGCCTGATTAGTCACCTTTACAATGAGGTACAACTTGTAAGGATCGTGCATTCGTGGAATGAGCAACACAGCTAACCGTGTGGGTAGCGGCCCACATTTTTTTGCCAAAATCCCCTGCAATATTCTTCTGTTGGTATTCACTCTCGTTTTGAGTTGTTTGGTGGATTGGATGATTCTCCCACAGTATTAAGGGAAAAACAACACGTATTGACCATTTTTACACTTTATTCATTTTACACTGTCAGGGACCTCAGTAGCATGTGGAAGATCCATACGCAGCCACAACAGCTTGGCACCTCCTGTGGGATGGCATCCCATTCCTGAACCAGAATTTGTAGCAAGGCAGCCAACATGGTTGCGTTAGTCACTCTGGCACGTACAGCACACCCAAGCTGATCCCACAAGTATTCAATTTGGTTGAGGTCTGGACTCACGGCAGGCCTTTCCATCCTCTCCACTCCCAAGTTCTGGAGGTACTCTGTGATGATCCTGCCTCTGTGGGGGCGAGCGTTGTCATCCTGGAGGATGGAGTTAGGTCCCAGATTCTGGAGGTATGGGGTCACCATTGGCTCCAAAATCTCATTCCGATATCTCTCAAATTCCAACAGAAGAATATTGCAGGGGATTTTG
Organism: Sprattus sprattus; assembly: GCF_963457725.1. Classification (NCBI taxonomy): domain Eukaryota; kingdom Metazoa; phylum Chordata; class Actinopteri; order Clupeiformes; family Clupeidae; genus Sprattus; species Sprattus sprattus. Next base: position 9,363,114 of record NC_137911.1, read on the forward strand.
GCAAACATTTTTGGGCTGCTACCCACACGGTTAGCTGTGTTGCTCATTCCACGAATGCACGATCTACATGCTACTGAGGTCCCTGACAGTGTAAAATGAATAAAGTGTAAAAATGGTCAATATGTGGTGTTTTTTTCTTAATACTGTGGGAGAATCATCAAATTCACCAAGTGAGTGAATACCAACAGAAGAATATTGCAGGGGGTTTTGGCACATTGTTTTGGGCCACTACCCACACGGTTAGCTGTGTTGCTCATTTCAAGAATGCACGATCCTTACAAGTTGTATCTCGTTGTAAAGGTGACTAATCAGGCTTTCCAACGATGTACAATACATTACCAATTGGTATTATTAAAGGGGAGGGAGAATCGACTGAAGAAACGTTTCCGGATTTTTTTTTAGGATTTTGGCAAAAAAAATTTGGCCGCTACCCACACGGTTAGCTGTGTTGCTTATTCCACGAATGCACGATCCTTACAAGTTGTATCTCGTTATAAAGGTGACTAATCAGGCTTTCCAACGATATACAATACAATACCAATTGGTATTATTAAAGGGGAGGGAGAATCGACTGAAGAAATGTTTCCGAACTTTTTTTGAGGAGTTTATATTCAGACTTTTGTATATATATATCCAGACTTTTGTATATATATTCAGAGTTTTGTATATATATTCAGACTTTTGTATATATATTCAGACTTTTGTACATATATATTCAAATGTTAATTTCCTGAACGGCATGCCATAGTAAATATATATATATACTCTTCACTAAGATTGACTACTGAATTTACATTTACATGTGTGCCATCATATGTATTCTCAGCATTTTAAGTGTCCACATTCTTCAACAGGGATCAAACGAACTAAATGAAACTCTGCTAAAGCGGATAAACAGTGCCCGCAGGATACACCTAGTCCCTTGTCAGCTGGCAGGCAACTTTGTGCTCCGTTTTGCCATCTGTGCCCGCACCACAGAGTCACGGCACGTGCAGGTGGCATGGCACCACATCCGCGAGCTAGCATCAGAGCTTCTGCTGGAGTAGGGACACTGACCATCAGCTGGCACCCACCAGCTCTAAACTAAACACATACTGTCTTACAATACCCTGCCACTCTGCTTGTGCTGTTACAATACCCTGCCACTCTGTGTGTGTATGTGTGTGTGTGTGTGTGTGTGTGTGTGTGTGTGTGTGTGTGTGTGTGTGTGTGTGTGTGTGTGTGTGTGTGTGTTTGTGTGCATTTTTGTGTGAGTCCATGTATTTCAGAAATGATTGCTATTAAAATTAGTATACAATGAGAAAGAGTCACCGTATTATTTTTTGGATGGGTTTGGCCTTCAGGCTTTTTGCTCACACTAAAATATGACTCAAGTGTGACTCGAACAAAAATGAAACCTCAAGAGAAATGGTCGAGGCTTCAGGTTGGTGAGCAGAATGGAGAAGTTGGGTTTCTTCACACAGTTTCCATTTAAGTCAATCTAAATGATCTTAACCTGGTGACAACTAAACACCAAACGACACCCAAACAAGTTTTTTGCCCAACAACATGTCGTCCAGACCAAGCAAGCCTTCAAAAAAGTCAGAACAAGCTGCCCCAGCTGAAACTGCTATCGACAATGCTACGTTAGCAAACATGCTGGCGGAGCTAAGAGCAGACCTGCAAACCAGACCTAACTCACTCGCTGTAATGCCCCGTTCAGATGTGCCAAACTACTTACCTCCATTGCGAGGGGGTTGGGCTTGTCAGACCCGTGAAGGTCTAAGTTCCCCAATAAAAAAAACATTCCTATTCTCGAATAGACTTTTTTCTCTTAGACAAGAGACTTATTTATAATATACACTCATGCGAGTATCACAGTATTGTAATCTCAGACCATGCTTCCAAATCACTAGACATACAGTTTCCCAATTACAGTTGCATCTTAAAACCATGTGCTTTAATTCACATTCATTATCTAATGACCCCCTTGTAGACCTCCTAAGATTCAAAAAACAACTATTTTTGGAAATAAATGTCACACCCGAAGTATTAAGAGGAACCTTGTGGGGAACTTTTAAGGCATACTTAAGAGGCCATAATTTCCTACACAACGCACCTCAAAAAGATGAGTCCAGACGAGTAGAACTGTCACAGAAGCTCCTGGAGATAAAAGATCCTTTACCTTGCAGTAGTTTTAGACCTAGAGTACTCTGTTAATCTCTATAATCTCTGATAACTCAATTCTTGCTAAGATTTTAGCCCTCCGTCTTCAGGGGGTTCTTCCACAGATCATCTCATCAGACCAGATTTGGTCTAGGTTCAGGTTTTATTTCATGGGTTAAATTGCTATACTCCACACCAGTAGCTTCTGTGCAAACAATAAATACAGTATCACCCCACTTCCAAGGCAAGAGTGTCCCCTTTATTATTTGCCATAGCTATTGAGCCCCTGGCCATCTGGCTGAGATCTGAGAATGGATTTGAGGGCATCTCCCGCCAAGGATCAGTCACAAGCTGTCACTGTACGCAGATGATTTACGTATGTATCCAATGTATCCACATCTCTCCTGATAGTTCTGGACTGACATTAAACAGGTTCATTCGAATAAAAACAGCATAGTTTGTGCTAACTTAGAACCAGAGAAATGGGCTACCAGTGAGTCTGGACACTTTCAAGGCACACCTCATAGATTTATTTGGTTCTAGTACTACACCACAGAGGGAATAACTTTACGCACACCATGTCATATTCTATGGATTATTTTAAACTATCGAACTAGTGCCAGGATACCTTTATTGGTGCTTGGGGTATTTAACGTTCCAATGCTCACTCGTAATTCTTACTCGTTTCTTTGAATAAAAACTCCTATAAGCAAATAAAAAAGGGTGAAAAGTTTTATTTAAAAAATATCCACATACGTGTAATATTTTTGTCATGCAGTTTCTTTCAAGTGTGTTAGTTTTGAGAAAACTGTTGAAGTATACTTCTGAAACCAATAACACAAACATATATGCCTAAACACATCTCTGTATGTACTTCAATACAAGAAACATTAAAAAAAATAGCATGTCACAGTGTTCTCAGAGAAAGTGAGTGAGTAAATGTATAAATTAAGAACAAAATCCATAATGTCAGAGGTCCCTTCCACGATTGATATATATGTTTGCTTTTGTGTTTTTCTCTAAAACCTGATGATCGTATCCACAAACTTTGATTTTTTTGGGGGGGGATGGAAGTAAAACGATAGCAGTGTGTTTAATGATGATAATTAAATGGAACTGACATCGGAGTTAAGTGCTGATATGTGCATAGGATATGCTTGGCTATTATGTACAACAAAAATATCCCTTTTCCTTCATTTTAAGACAAAGCTGTAAATAAGACAAGCGGTCCCAAGAGTGTTCCTTGTAACAAACAAGGTGATTCCCATGTTTGCAGCATTTATCTCAAGCTTGACAATAGCGGCATGTTGTTTTTTGTTCTGCAGGTATTTTTATATGGATGTCAATTTAATTTGGTTCGCTTTGGAATAAAAAACAGCAGTGGAGCATATGTTTTTAGTTAAGGAAATAATTTGCAGAGATGCAAGATGAAGATAAATTGATCAGGGCAATTGCATCCTGTGGTCAAACTTTAGACACAGCATGACCAATAAAGCACCATTACAAGGTATGTGGATGCATGCATTCAAATCTAAGCAATTTCATCCGGGAAAAATATTATTGTCAAGGTAGTCTGTTAGGGCCAGAACTGACTTTGCAACATTGTGCACAGTGCACATTTTTAACCAACTTTATGGCAATTTTAATCACAAATATTATAAATAGATATCTGGCCACGACCTGCCAATGTTAATTTTCTATTCAACATCCCCACTTCGAGATTGGTTTGCATTACAAAACCCACAGTCTTTTCAAGCCAGTTCTATCACTAGTCACTCTTTTGTTCATTGTCACTGCTTTTAAACCTTTATGGATGACTACTGGCATGAGGTTGAGCACATATGGAGCACACGTGGTTTTGCTTCAAGACAGATTTTCCAACAGTTGTTTATAGATGTTAATTATGATATAGGCTACATCTCAGGCTGAGTAGTCTCTCTATCAGGCAATAACTTACCATGATTGCATATTTTCATGAACATTCATACACACCCCTAGATTTGTTTGTCAGGTATAAAGTTGTTTGGCATAAATCCAGCCCTTTGGGTAAAGCCAACAGATATATATACAGTATATATACAGAATAAGGGCAAGTGACTCTTGATTCTTATCCACAGTACCCCGACATCACAATTAGGGGCATATTTGGTCTCTCACAGCACATCATACAACAAAACTAGTCAAATAAAACAGCATTTGGTGGCTAGTTTGGTGTCCTGTTGTCTTTATTAGCATTAGAACAACAACATGTCCATGTATCTCCTTGGCAGAAACTTAACTGATAGAAAGTTGAATTCCTCTGCTGTGTCTTTGCACACTTAATTCCTTCTAAAATTAAGTGTGTAACATTTGGAGTAGCACTTACTGTCATCGGGTTGCTTAAGTCAAAGATCATCCTCACAGCGAGGTCTCGAGGCAACAAGACCCACGGCGCACGTAGTACCGCCGCACCTCGCTAGTGTCCCTGCACCCCTCAGGCCGTTGTACGATGAGCACAGGGAAGAAGCGTGCGTCGCGGTACGTGGGCGGGCTGTCATTGAGCTCCATCTGGCTGGAGGAGGACCGGCAGCACTGCTCGTCCGGGCAGCAGTGCTCTGTCATCGTGCTACTGCGGCTGCGCCACAGGCCCACCGTGTGCTGCGAGCCATACATGCGGCACAGCGAAAAACGCGACGTGTCCAGTGACAGCCGCGAGTGGAAGCCGCGGCGTGAGAAGATGGACGAACAGCTGGAACTCAGCAGCATGGCCCGCCTCGGGGGGCCCTCCGTCCCGCCGGCTCTGGCGCCGCCCTGGAGGCGGCAACATTGCTCGCAGTCCTGCACCAGCGTCCCGTAGCTCCGTGCCGGGCGGTTGTCCAGCAGGAGGCAGCTGGTGGAACGGCACTCAGTCAGGCCAGAGGCCCCTATGTTCATCAACATGGCCTCCGAGTAGCTTGGGATGAGTTGGCGGTTGGAGCGGATGTGCCACTCCAGCTCCGTGCTGTCCAGTGTCTCTGCCCTGGGGAGGCTGCAGCTCACTGCACTGTCCCGCACTGGATCATCCTCCTCTGGAGAGGGGCTGCTGGTTGTGTACTCCAGCCCAAAGAGTTTCTCCACGCGATAGTGCACATAGGCGGTGCGGTACTCTATAAGCACCCGTAGTGGCCAGGAAAGCATCAATAGAGCAGCAAGCCAGAAGGCCACATGTGAGGCGTACCATGGAAGCCGATCAAGGTCCACGTAGGCCAAGAGCTGCTCCTTAAAATCCACATTTTTCAGCTGCATCCCTTCCCGTGCCTCCATGTAGTCATCCAGACCCTCGATCTCAGAGAAGAACCGCGCCCGCTGGTTGAGGTAGGCGTTCTCAGGCCCCGCGCCTGCGAAGCTAAAGCACTTGGTGAAACGGAGGCGTGTGGCCGAGTGGCCCTCCAGGCCCTGCAGGTCACGTGAGATATCACGCATGCCGCAGTGGTTATAGTCAAACTCGCCCTCGGCTACGTGTGTGTTGACGCGCTCGTGGTACACCTGCGTGGTTGTGTACGCGTCGCCGTTGCGGTAGCGCGTGACCTGGCGGGTGCGGCGCACAAAGTGATAACTGATGGCCTTCCACCAGATGCAGGGCCGTGCCTGGCGCATGCGTAGCACGCACTCGTACACGCTGTCCACTTTTGCCCTGCTCTGGAGCTCACTACGGACTTGGCAGTGCCAGCACTCCACCAGGTACACCGCGTACAGCATAAGCAGGAAAGCCAGGGGTATGTACACATAGCCATCAGAGCACGGACTGTCGTGGTAGATCATGGAGCGGCCCCCTCCGCCGCCTCCTGTGCCCCCGCCACGCATGGAGGTGATGGAGGCCGTGAGGGAGGAGGTGGCGGAGGAGTCGAAGCTGAGCTTGGTCACGCTGGTAAGTTGACACCAGGCCACGGCGCCCAGGCAGCTGTACATGAGGAGGGAGAGCAGCAGGCAGCGCCAGTGGGACATGGACGCACTGAGAGACTGCTTCACCGGCAGCTGCTGCAGAGATACAACACAAAAACACACATAAAACACACATGCACAAACACACATAAAGTCTCAGTGGAGTGGTATAACTAAACGTGTTGGTGTTGGGTTGGTTGATCCTTTCCTCTAAATCTTAGTCTAACAATTTTAAACAGTAAATTGTAAAGTAAAAGTGATTCATGTTAAAGTGATTAACGTTGATAAGTTCAATTCAGCACCCACTGGCAGAGAACTAGATCGCTTTGCAAAAGTACCTACTTGTAAGTGTCTATCCAAATGATATTGTATTACTTAGATCCCTGGTACTTTAGAAAAACATGTATGGCAAAGGCATCTCTTGTTTATGCTATCAGTATTGAAAAGACCCTCGGTCATCAAAACATGATGAAGTATGGAGTGTTTTGAACCCATTGATTACAGAGATCAGCATGTATGTGTCAATGCATGTGAAGGAAGACCTTTGCAGGTATGTGTTCCTTGGTGTTCCTTGAATCCTTCAAGCAGCAATATGGGGTTCTGTTACAAAACTAGTAAGCTAACTACCTCAAGGGCATAAAAGCCTTGCAAACACCACTAACAGCTCAGCTGACTTTGATTGAAGCTTGTCAACATTTTAACTGGTGTATTTTGGCAGTATAGCTGGCCATGGCATGCGTGTGAAAACTTTTCTTCAATTTTTGCAGGGTGTGCCAGCCCGTTACACAGAACTACATAGGGCATATCTTGGATGGCTAGTGGGAAAGACACATGTGTTTATCTGCTCTTCACCTGACTATATGCTATCAAAATGTATTTGAGGATGGTACCAAAAGTAGTTGCCTATTAAACCATACCTTAAAAAGTGTCAAATTGTTGCATAGTGTTAATTTAACTCAAAAACGCTCAACTTAGCAGAGTGACCAAAAGTTATCTGACAGATAGGAGCACTAAAATAGGATTTTTGTGGTGAGTTGACCCTTCTCCTACATACCAACTTTCAGGATGTTCAGGAAAACAACCTCAGACTGTTTGAATTGGATTTTCTATTTCCAAGTTGGAAAGAAAAAACAAAAACAGCATTTGAAAGAAAAGACATTGTTAGCTGCCCCCCAAAATCAAGGTCCTCTGACTGAAATGAATAATGAATAAATGTTGTTGACAAGAGACCGTATTATGTGATAGTGGCATTGTATATTGTGTATATATTCAATCAAATTATTTTTAATAATCTTTGACCCATTTCCAAATTCAATCACTCTCTGTATTTAAATCAAACTCCTGCCACATCCCCATTGCATAACATATTTTTCATGATCCCAGAGATAAAATGGATGTATTTGTAGGTGGAGCACAGCGATACTATTTTGCTTAATATTCATACGAGCTGAATGGCTTTGGAGGGCACAGCCCTTACATTAATAATTAAATCGTCCCATGAAAGAGAATGGCAAACACATGCTGAAAAGCCAGAAGGCCACATACTGATTCCACATTGTGACAACATTTAGTACAGTAAATACAGCAAAAGAGTACAAGAACATGTCAGTGCTACAATCTAAAACTGTTGGGCTTTTTAAAACGTTCAGGACCAAAGAAGAGATAACACATGATCCCTCCCCAGACCGCACTTTGTTTCAGCGGAACAGCAAGAGCATTGATCTTTCAGAGAGTTTTTTCTCCAGACAGACAGCTTACCACTGAGTCAAGTTAATTCAGTTACTGGTGTGATGAGGGGGGATTGCTTAATGAAGCCACTATCCACTTGCATTAACTCCACTGTGAGATGTCTTAACATTGATGTAATTCTGTATAACGCATATCCAGGGCAACTTGTGGGAACAACTGCTGAGTTTATCTGTCCTTCACCTGGCCCTATAGCATTAAAATTAATTTGAAGATGGTACCAAAAGTAGCTTCTCATAATAACATAACTCAAAAAGTGTCAAATTATTGCATGGTGTTGCTTCAATTAGATTAAACTTCGTAACCAATTACTTCTGCTGAAAGAGAAATGCGGTAATAAGCACCTACCCCAAACAACACCATGTTACTGACTTGTGCTTACAACCCTGTTCATCAGCAGAGGCTCTGGGCTGAAAAAATGCTCACACAAGCAGTTTAGACCGCCAGCTAATTTCTCCTTTCCAGCACAGGAGCTTTTTTCTCCTCCCTGAGTTGTCTACTCTTGCCCTCCTCAATTGACTTTACTATCCGGCTGCAGGAGGGCTAAGCAGCCAAGCAATCAAGAGGCTTTACAGAATACACACACGGAAGGTTTTCATTTTTGTTTATTGTAGCAACATTGGTGAAACATTATTGTGGTTATATGTGGATTGCGCATTGATCTTGCCTGTATTAGTTGACATCTCTTCCTGGAGATGAATTAGCATTGAGAATCCTCCTTTGTCACCAGGAGGGATATTTCCCTCATCTGAAAAGTGATCAGTATTTAACGCTTTTGCAAACGACCCGTTCTGTGAAATCATGCTGTAATGGTATATGCCCAGACATTAAATAGCGAAAGTCATCAGTTGTCTCAGAGACAGTTGTAGGTCTGTGACACCCCAAAAACCAGAGGCTATGGGATGGGATGTGCGCCTTTCACACGGGTGATTCAGAGGACGGTCATGCATGACAGTGGCCTGGCCCCACTGAACAGACTGAGTCAGATCAGCTATCCAGAGACGCACAGGCCAGACTCGAAGAGTCACACTTCAAAAATAGCACTGACATAAGGATGTGCTCGAGGGTCCACGTGTAGAGCACAACAGTGTCAAAAAAGTAGGGCTGAACAGAAGAACATGCATATAAGCAGGGAAAGTGTCATTTTGATTAGTTTAGAGTTTTAAATGGCCCATGCACAATGCATCTGACCAGATGAAATGGCAATATTACCTTGACTCTAGGCACAACCTAATTCACCTGGACAATATGACCTGTGACTGCAATCAGCAGAAACATGAGAATAGTCTTCAACATGCAACACCCAGTGCAATCATCACTGAATCACACATAGGCTACAGCAAACTGGGCCACCACATGTTGGGATGGATAACACTTCACACACATCCATTTACTGGGCTTAGCTTGAAATCAGTGGTGGGGTGTTTAGTGTCTGCGGATGGATTGTCAATTCAGACAGTCACTTCAGGGGGTATTTATCGGCTTTCAGCTTGGCCAACTTTTAAGGAGATTATCTGCAGAGGCATTCGCTACAGCTGTGTTCAGTCACAACCACAAAAACCCCTGAAAAGTCTACTAGTATCTGAGCGCCACAAGCAGGTGAATATGAAGCAGACTGCACAACCCATATGTAGACTTTATGTGGCAAATGCATTCACTTTGCGGTCTCTCTAATATCTTGCACCAAGAGACTACTTGAATATTAGTCAATAAGTTTAACAGCAATGACATCATAGCTGGAAACATGGTTTGAGTTTAGGGAACCACACAGCTGAGAGGTTAAACATGATCAGACAGACACTACATATGTTCAATTGTGTGCGTTTAGTCGTGGGCAAAGCCACAGTGATGATTTAAAAAAAAAAATGAAATCGCGCGCACATCAGGCTACTCCATCTGACATCGGATGAGAACAGCACCATCAACCCGTTGTGTAGACCCTTACCTCCTCCCGAACATCTAGACTTGCCGGTGTGTCTGCCTCTCCAGTCGGGGAGCTGGCTAATGTGTCTTCCGCAGTCGTATCAATTTCCAAATCTGGAGACAACATTCTGCTGGCTGGACATCGCACACTCAAGCCACCACTACTTCACTTTCTTCCCCAACCCCATCGGCAGCGGCAAATGCACAACTTCCAAACCTTAGCACAGCTGGGCCAGACGCCAAGGGATGTTGGGGATCCCGCTTAGGGTGTTCCCATCGCATGGGTCTGAGGGGCGGGGATCGAGGACTGCAGAGGCTTCCCAGCATGTTCAAGGAGAGTGGAAAAAGAAGCCTACAGTCACTGCATGCGGTCCTGATGGTGACCACATCGGCTGTTGTGCGCGCTCTCCAACAGTGCAATTAATAGTTTGCTGATGGAAAGGCTGCTCGGCCACTGCGCACATGGACACAATTCTTCTCAAGTCAATGATCGCACAGTCTGTTTGTGATTTAGATCATATGAAGTTGCCTAACAGTTTGGTAAAAGCAACTGCAGGCTAGATAGTAACAATACACACAAGAAATATGTTGATAAAAAATAATACGCAGAATCTAGTTTGTGTTCCTATCACTGCCCTCTTCAATTCCTTAAAATATCTCAGTTTTATCTGACAAAACAAATAACTGCAAAAAATAAAACATTAAAATTAGTGCTGACTAGCGCCCTACCCGGGAAATTAGCCTTAACATGAAGCGATATTAAGCATGTGTGTCAAAACTAATGTGAACGTGCAATGGTGTACGTCTTTTCTTTTGTGTTGCGACCAAGCCGCAGGTATCAACGACGCGTCAAAAAAATCAAGAGTTACATTGCTCAGAAACGCACAAGTAGTGGACGGACTTTTATTTTGAAAATCCAATAACAGGAAGTACATCCATTGTGTCAACACACGCTGTATTGTAGTTGAAGTCGTGAATTGCAACAGAAGGTCCCTATTTTATGAAGTCTTGCTGATTGAATAATTTATAGGTATATAGAAAGGTAAACACCTTCATGTCATGCATGCTTTTTTCTGTTACACGTCTTACCCGCATTGTTCTGTAGATAATCGTGTAAGAAACATGCCTAGCTAGCATTTCAAATGTAAAGGAAGCTAGCAGTACCTTTACTGTCCCATGTTGGTTCACGTTGAACCACAAGTTCAGACAGCTTCATCAGTGATGGTGTATGGAGCTGGCAACACCAGCCTCATCTTTAACATGAGCTAGTCATTGCTTTATGTATAAGTAACGGTTATAAGCATTGTCAGTCCCTGTCCACCCAAGTTCAATTGAAACTGTGCACAAATATGTGCGAAGTTGTCAAATGAGCATTTGATGTAGCAAATGTTTAATTGTCCTTATAGGTTTAGTCATACTCGAAAGGAGGGATGTTGCGACGTCCCAAAAACACAGATTCGGAGGATGATCTCCTACGCGAGCAGGAACGGTTTTTGTCATCAGGTACCTCGCCATCAATCGTCAATGTGGTGCGGCGTCCTGACAAACGCCGAGGCGAACAGGGGACGGGTGACCCAGAAAACAGTGAGGACAGCCAGAGAGATATCGTCACCATCGAAGGTAGTCCACTCTCACTGAGATTGGCATTCAACAGCAGTAGTTGCTTTCCAATAAAAATAATAAAGGAAAAATTATTGTAGAGTTTTCAAAACTAAACTAAATGTTGTGAATTCAAAGTAAAAAAATATTTAACATGTGTTTTATTCACAAGATTTACCAGATGAAATGCCCTCCCTTACACCTGCACCCCCCAAGAAGTCACGCTTTAAAAAGGTCCAAGTGCACTTTGAGGATGAAGATGCTGAGGAGACACTGGACAGACATGACTCACACATCAGTGCTGTTCTCTCCAGGATAGTTGTCAGTATAATCGTGGTCTAATATCCCTTTCAAACCCTTTGGTTTTGGGTCTTCATCCATTTTTGTTTGAACCCTTTGAGTCCCTAAGTGTCGAAGAACAAACATAAAGGTCTTTTCTCATCTTTCTTTAGGAAAGAGACACAAGCACTGTGCCTATATGCCTTCCTGCAGTAACCGGCTTTGCATTTCCCAAAGTTATGCATCGATCTGAAGGCGTCACTCAGGTAATCAAAAGTTCATGCAAGGTTTACTCAAGCCTTGAGCTTGGACAAAATGTTTCAGACCAAATATATTATATAAAAAAAACGTAGTACCTTTTTGTTTTTCAGGGTAAAAGTACAGTTTCTGGAACCAGGAAGAGCCTTTTTGCCCGTCAGATTGCTGCACAGAGAACCAAAGAGGGGGGACTTCGATCAAAACAAACATCAATCTCTGTTGTTCCTAAAGAACCCCAAAGTGTTGAGTCCCCCACCAGCATGGAATTAGAAAAGCCATCTGGAATTGGAAGTAAGTAAAACTTCTGTTGCTAAATTTGAAATGCAGGGAGGCACACCAAGACAGCCCCTGCCAAAACCAAAAGGAGTGCTCCTCTGTTAGCAATTCAGTTTGGCAGTCTTTGGCAAGACACCATCCACTTAGCTTGTTTGTGGGTTGGCATCCATTTAACCCACGTAATGTGATATTTGTAGTGGTGGTCGGGTGTGTGAGTTTGATATTTAAGGTGTGTTAGTGAAAGAAAGTGTATACTTCTTGTTTGTATTTGCCTATCCTGCAGGTGTGTCAGTCGGCCCTCTCCTAGTGTCGGGGCAGGGCCTTGGACAGGGTGACAGTGCTCTGGAGAGCCTGAAGATTCACCGGGAGAACCAGGCACGTCTGGAGGGCATGACACAGGAGGAGATCCTGGAGGAGCAGAGGAGGCTGCTGGCACAGCTTGGTATGAGAGAGGGCATCAGAGTTATTGTGTGTTGGCTTAGCTGCCTGGCAGAGGTACCAGTGCCACTGAGTGCATCCAACACAAAGCAGCCTGGCCCCTCCTCTGGATGTCTCAGCTGTGCTAAAGGAAGGCTCAGGCTCAGGCTATATATGCAAGATTATGAAGACTTTAAAAAGCAGGGGCACCTGTATCTTGGGCTTCTCTCTAATTTGCACCTATACCTTGCACATATACCTATTTCCTCTGAAATGTTGCATTCTGTGTAGAGCCTACTGTGATTGAATAATGTTTGTTTCTCATTTGAAAATATGACTCAGGTCATTATGAAGAGAATGGCAGGTAGGCCATAGCTTCCAACAAAGCTGCGATGTAGATATATAGGGTCTTCTAGTTGTGTTGTAGGTTGCCATCTGCCACCCCTTTATTGCTAGTTACTGGCTGTATGACTGATGTCCAGTATGTCCTTCCCATCTTCAGATCCCAGGATGGTGGGCTTTGTGCGGGCGCATAAGGGGCAGAAAATGGCTGGTTCTGATCTGGCGGAACAGACAACTTCCTGTGGTCAGAATGGTGAGGTCAGGGGTCAAAAGAAGCCTTTAGTTGTTTCCGCTGCCTCAGTCATGGACATCACAGACACCAGCCAGGAACCACCGCAAGTGGGCATGGAGGATACAGAAGAACCCGAAACAACTCAACAAATCACAGGTGGGTGAGGTTGTATTGATGTGCTTCAGAATTTCCCATATGGATATGCATTCTGTTGTTTGGAGATTAAAGAGAGTGAGAAAGAACTAGATAGATATACTGCTAAATGAGATGACTAAGATGTGCACTGTTAGTCTAAGTTGAAAATTGGTTTTCAGTGATTGATCCTAATAAAACATTTTAGTGAATAGGTGACATACAAAACTCCTCCATTTGCTTTACAGTTTGTTTGGGACTGTGACTGCTATTGCTGTATTCAATTATTATAGAACACAACAAGTACAAAGTGTTCTACCATAGCTTTGACTGCGATGGTGTTTCTGAATGGCTGGCAGTTCTCTTATTCCCCGTACCACTGCAACTAATTGTATATAATACTGTAATGTGGATTTGGCAGAACCTAAAGGCATTGCTGCGTGACTTGAATCCCTGTACTGATGCTGCATTGATTTCAATTAGTCTGATTAGTGCAGCGTGGGCCATGGCGAGCGCTGAAACTCATTTAGGGTAATGGAGGTAAATGGAAGACTTCATACATATGAACATGAGCTCTGAGATTTATGCAGCTCATGGCGGAATGTAGTTTACTCTGTGTTTGATCTCCCATTGGTGTTTGTGGATCTGGCTGTACCTTTTCTTTTTTTCCCCTTCTAGAGTTATTTTTTGTTTCCCTCCATCTTTTATGTTTATGTGCCATTCAAATCTGAAAATTATTATTAGAAAGGAACAGCATGAAGTTAATTGGTGGTTAATGTTTAATGTATTGGTAAATATTGCATATCTGTCATATTTTGCACTTTTGGCACTTTGTTCTTCAATGCTGCTGCCTCTGTAATTGTCTGTAACTCATTGCCATCGCTATACTGCCAATTCTGTAACAAAAGCATTGCCCCCTCCAAAAATCTAGACGAGGACCTGCCATTCAAACCCCAGAAAGATTGGGTGCACATGGACAAACTGGAGCCTGATAAACTGGAGTGGACCAAAGAACTGCCCCCACCAAGACGAAAAGGAACAAAGAAGGTGAGAAAGAGAGACTAATGCTTTGCTTGGTAATAGGGCAGTTAGATAAGGGGCTTAAAAAAAATAATCTGTGATTTTTTTAAGAATTCACCTATAGATAACAGTGTGACTAAAGACACAAAATTTAAATTGGAATATAAATATAAAGGTCAATATCTGTTCAAAATGTGTAGCCTGGATTTGAGAAACGATTTGAGAAATTCACAACTTTGGCCCAGATAAAGACGAATTTGCGAACCGGTCAAAAATGCTCCAAAATGAATACAATAATTTAATGATCCAAATTGAAGATGCAGTCTATAATTTGGTTCGCAAAAGGTTGGTGATATTTGAGCTCAACAGACAATCAAATTGCACCCTATCCCTTGATTGGGTCTTTGTTTGAGTGCAAACATACAGTTAGAGGACTGTGAGGAGCAACTTTCCGTCAAAAAGTGTATGGGAATAGAATCACAGACTGCACCTGCAATACCTCCAATGCCTTCTAAATTTGAGTTCTAAATTTGATTAATGGGAAGGGTAACAGTATGCAAAGTAGCCACTCAGACACCATTTTCAGCTCTCCTGGCTTGCTTGTGTCTTGTCTAGGATATGCAGGCTCGGTTTGACTTCACTGGCAACCTCATCCCTCCATCAGAAGACCTGCCCACACATCTGGGCTTGCATCACCATGGAGACGAGCCTGAGGTAAGTGTAGCCAGGACAGAGAAGGGCTTTCACATTGACAACTGAGAACTAGGAATCAAGTGCTTCTTCTAATTCAATAATAATAATTCAAAATGTGTTCAAATCTGGTAGACTTTTGTTGCTTTTTAAAACGAACCTACTTTGACCTTGTACTGCCAGAACTCATAAGAACTTAACTACTGTTTGAATGTTACAATGCCCTTCTCCTCTGTGTTTGAATTATACAATGCCCCTCTCTTTTAATGCTTTCTTCTCTCCTCACTGCCCTCCCTCGCTCCCTCTCTCTCTCTCTCTCCCTCTCTCTCTCACTCCCTCAATGCTGTCTTCTCTCCTCAATATCCTCCGTTGCTCCCTCCCTTGCCCCCCCTCTCTCTCACCCCCACCCTCTCTCCCTCCCTCACTCCCTCTCTCTCACTCTCTCTCCCCCTCCCTCGCCCCCTCTCTCTCATGCTCCCTCCCTCGCTCTCTCACTCTCTCTCTCTCCCTCTCCCTCGCCCCCTCTCTCTCACTCTCTCAGCTGGCAGGTTACTCCCTACAGGAGCTCTTCATGCTCTCTCGTAGTCTTGTGTTCCGGCAGCGCACACTGGCTCTCAGCACACTGGCCAACATCATCACAAAGGTACAAACAACATAACAAACAAACAATCAATACAAAAAACAAACCTATTCTCAATCAGATGCCCCTACAGGACATAGAGGGAACAGTTAGATAGAGAGTCAAAGAGTGAGTTGGGCTCACCTAGACGCTACTAATGAATAGGTTTTTGAGGGTGTTTTATAATGCTTCTGATCTAGTGGAATGACCTGTGATTGCTCTGTTAGGCTCATGCCTCATATCCATTTGACCAATAGAACCCACACTTTCATATAACCAAACTTAACAATGCACATTGTCATGAATAACTGATCTGTTAATCTCCCTGTCTCTTCTCGTCCAGGCTCGCTCAGGAGCGTTTGCATCGGTGCTGAAGGGCAGTGTGCTGTCCACCCTGTTGGACGCCGGGCTGCTCTTCCTGCTGCGTTTCTCGCTGGACGACGGCGTGGAGGGGGTGATGGCCGCTGCTGTGCAGGCCCTGCGAGCACTCCTGGTGTCAACTGATGACGAGGTGACTGACTCCCTTTAAGGCGTCAGGGTATAGGTGTGAGAATTCCCAGTGTGCAGGGATTGATGGAGCCGAGAACAATGTTTTCAAGATACACTGTAGGTATGAAGTAATTAGGACTGGGTGCAGTATTTCAGTGCATTGCGTTTTATTGGAATTTTGTTTTTGCACATTTTGTTTGTGAAATTATTTTGAGACGTAATATCCCAGTTTTTATATAAAATCAACAATAAAGAGTTGTAGAGAAGACTAGAAGATGATTCAAAAGTGAAGAGGGAATGTAGAGTTGATAGTCGACAATAAAACTGATATATATCTCTTCCAATGTGTGAAAATCCAGTTAAATTACCTGTGAAATTCCATGAAATATCTTGCATGATTGTCCGTACGAGAACCTTCTCATTCAAGGGTACCCTTAAAAAAGTTACAGATAGGGACAGACCAGAATTATTATCCTTTTTTGTCTCTAGTGAGATGATCATATACTGTATATTCAAAAGTATGTGTTTGGGTGTCTACCACAGGACGGTCTGGATGGGACGTTCTCCTGGCTCCTTGGCATGGCCTCTTTCCCCCTCCTGCCCACCACCCAGGAAGAAGAGGACGAGGAGGATGAGGATGAAGATGTCAAAGAGACACAGAAGGAGAAGGAGGAGAGGAAGTCAGATCATGAGGTGGCACGGCAGGATGTGGTCAAGGTGAGCATGGTCTCCTGCTGGTCCTTGTTGTTGTCTTTTACTCTCTGTTTTGTCTTGGCATATTCTGTCTGTTTCCTTTGCTAGTTCTATCTTTCTTTTGTCTTCTACTTCGTGTTTGTGAGGTGTAAGCAACGGTGCAGTGCAATAACACAAAAATATGCTCCCATCTACATAGAACCTTTAAGCTTACTGAAAGCATCTCTGCTCAGTATACATCATTGAGTAAGGCTTGTAGCTTTTTGTAATGATCAGATGCAACACATCTTCGTGATGATGAGTGTCATTACTTGTAGAGGTTCTAAACACATTTTGGTTTTGTGGTGTTGTTAAAGGGGCTGTTGAAGATGAATGTGTTGCCACGGATACGCTACATCCTGGAGGTGGTGCGTCCGTCTCCACGGGTGGTGCTGGACCTGCTGGAGGTGCTGGTGCGGATCACTCGCCACTCCACTTCTGCTGCTGCACAGGTAACCCACACACACACACACACACACACACACACACACACACGCGTACATGTATTCGTGTTTACAGGTAATTCAAAGTTAGGACTAGTTGACTTTAGTTGAGTTTATAGTGAGTTGATGTTGACAGTTTATTTATATTGATATTTAATGATCAAATAAAATAAAGTAAACACACACACACACACACACACACACACACACACACACACACACACACAAATGGAGACATGTAGGACTAACACAGGTCCATCAACATTCTCGTTCTTGCCTTTGTGACTGTAGGTTGTGGACTGCCCCCGCCTAATGGACACTGTGATGTCAGAGTTCCTGCCTTCCTCCTGGGCCCCACCCTCCTCACCTGCTCCACAGTCTTTGTACGGGTTGCCTGTTGCCATGGCGATGAAGCTCCTCCGCGTGCTGGGCACAGCGGGACGGCACGTCTGTGCCAGGCTGGTGAGTGTCATTGGCCCGCCTGTCATTGGCACAGTGAGCTGATAACACATTCATGTTGACATGGGTGTTAGTGCACTCCGTCACTGGCATTTGGTGCTTTCAGCACTCTGTGAATTTCTATTTAGGGAGTCTCATTGCATCAGTTCAGGGTGAAATTGCACTGTTTGTGCAACTATTTCGGTAAATATTTTATTCGTAAGAAAATTAACCTTTGTTCTCACTTACAGCTGCACTCGCTGGGTGGGAAAGAGCGTTTGTCTCTGCTGCTGGCAGTGGAACCAAGTGAGCTGCTCCTAGAGGCGGGGGAGGCGTTTCGCTGTAGCACCGAGGCCTACAGGATGTGGGCTGTAGCTGCCAGCTATGGTCAGGCCTGCAATTTGTACAGGTGAGGACAAGAAACACAGATGACCCCTCGTCACTTGAACACCTAGCAGATTGTAAGGACTAAGGTCTTTAACTGCTTGCCTTCTGTTGACTTGTCAGTTGGGCACCCTGAACACGTCTGGTACTGGCACTTGCTGTTAAATCAAAGGTGTTTAATCTCATCTACAAATGGGATGATGAGGCTGTATTTATTTACACTGTTCCAGAATGCACGCCTGATGGAGCACATCAGTCTCAGTTGAGCAGATGAACTCAGCATCTCTATACACTTGAGGTAAACCTTCATCTCTCTCTGACATGCAGTGATCTCTACCCCGTTCTGATGAAAGCGCTGCAGTCCTTCCCCCGACCCATTTCCTCCACCGGTCACGTGCTTCCGCTGGAGCTCCAGAGAGCCCAGGCAATCCTGACGCTCCTCACCCAGGTCACGCACACCGCAGGCTGCCACCAGGAGCTGAAGGCCGCCCTGGCCAGGTGAGGCTGCTGGTTTCCCTACAGCTGGAGAAGCCTATTTAGCCATTCAACTGGAGGAATTTGCTTAACATACTTTAACCAGACGACCCCTGTGTTAAACTTTTTTTATGTGTGCATGCTCCTATTTATGCTCTAGGAAACACACGTTTTATGGGTCTTAACGTTTTACAGTTCACAAAGTAAAGCCCCAGAAAAAATGATGAGCTACATCATTTTACTTTATATCACCATCATTTTAATGAATAACTGCAACAAAGGCCATGGGTCTCTTGTGAGCACAAACACTGGTGAAAATCCCTCATCTGCACTGTACTGTGAGTTGCTTTGAGCTTATCCCCAGCATTCTCTATATCAGTGCATTTAATGTAATTGTTTTATTTCAAAGTTCCCAGGGTGAGTGCCCTCCACCCCCTCCAGTGGCATGGGGTCATGTGACTGGACTGCAGCCGACTGTGATTGGTCAGCTAAAGGGGTGTATGAAGGGGCTGTGTGAGGCGGGGCAGCTGGAGAGCTCACTGAGTCTGCTCCCCTCTTACCTGCTCTACCTGGGGGCCTTCTACTCACAGCTCCCTCTACAGGTGAACACAGTGGCACATCCTCAGATGAAGGTTGGGCGTTTTTAGCTGGGCGTTCGAAAAAACACATTGAATATTTTCGAGTTATTTAAGCACTTGGAAAAGTATAATGGGGACATCATCAATGTCAGTAAAAAGAAGATTTCTTCCATTTTTAATAAAACTTCTCGACCTCTCGAATTACCTAAATCACTCTAATGCATATGGCAAGGATGGCAGGGATACATCAATGCTATGCCTGTGTCAAGGCCTTGTGTGTCTTTTTGCTTGCCATTCATCATTAGTAGAAAGAAAAGGTGTTGTGCCATTTTGTAACTGGAGCAGTGGTGTGTAATCTGTGTTGTGTGGTTCATCTCAGAGCTCCTTTCGGCCAGTGGAGTGTCTGCAGGAGCTGGAGTCTCTCACCTCAGAGATACTGCTGCCACTGATCTCCCATCAGGCAGTGCACAGGATGATTGGCAACCTCAAGTAAGTGAACTGACGGGCTGTGTGGCTGTGCTATGATGCTCTGTTCTGGTGAAAGTATTAAAATGAAATGGCTCTTATTCACTGGCTTGTCATCGGTTTAGAATACTGCAGTGACACAGTGTATGTGCTCTACTGGGGAAAAAAGTGACTGAGAAATCCTCATGTGTGAGTATTAAGGGGAAGCTTGTGATTCGGACAGTGGAAACATGACCCCAGACTAGCATTCATACTTTAAAAATCTCTTACACATGCTTGAGTGGACTACATCTCCTTTCTCATGACCTTGCTACTCGGTCAGGGAAGGACGTAATGTTTAGCATGTCTCGTTTTGAGTCACTCACCCTGTTCCATCTGTGGGGATGTTTCAGGTCACACTCGGCCGTGTGCAACCCGCTCTCCTGCGGCCCGGGGCCTGAGGCGGTGGCCAGCCTGCCGGGGTTGGCCTGCTCTGGGGAGAGGAACAGCAGTGGCCTGGTCGGCCCTGGATCCCCATTCCCCCTCCTCACCAGCCTGTACTACCTGCTGGACATCATCACAGGCATACACAAGGGACTGGCCAAGAAGGTGAAGACTACAGTGAACGAGTTTTTGGACGCTTTATTCTTGCAGGGTTTTGCTCTCTTAGACTTAAATATAATTTCACATTCAATACAGAATACTATGCTACTATGAAACTGGCTTGTGCCAAACTTGAAACTTGTAACTCGTGCCCTGATTTCCCCTCGCAAATTGGCTTTTGTGGGACTGTTTTGTGCTGCCACCTAGTGACTATCTAGCACTAGCATATTTTGAGTAGCGGATAATTTGTCATATTATACTCATATTTTGAGTTTGTTCCAGATTTTGATTTGAAAATTGTTTTCCCATCTGTGTTTGCATGTCTGCCTCTCAGAGAAAGATGCACCTCCCAGCATCATATTATCTCAAAATGAATGCTTAGTCGTTATGAAGCATTCACTGGAAAATCTGCCCATGTCCATATCCATGATCTAAACTGTGTTATCTTTTTGCCCTTCTGACCCCAGTTCAGTGTGCTGCTCCTGACGGACTCTGTGCTGGCGTACCTGCACAGCTGTGCCCAGGCCATGCCCACCCTCACCCACAGCCGTGCCTGGCTCCTGAGGCATGAGCATCACCTGCTCTACCTGCTGCTCCGCCTGGCACACAGATTGGTACAGTTTTGTCGTGTGTGTGTGTGTGTGTGTGTGTGTGTGTGTGTGTGTGTGTGTGTGTGTGTGTGTGTTCCAGGTTGTAATTGTTGTGTTGCAGTGGAGTTGAAAACCTCTCCCAGTATGCACAGTTTGTGGGCACCATGTTCCTATGACATAGGCAGTCTATGCACCTTACCGTTCTGGACAAAATGTGCTTTTATTTGTTATGTGTGTGTGTAGTGTGCAATGATCAATGCAATGTTACTGGATTTTATTTCAGGTTCCAGTTGACCCTGAAGTGGCAAAGCAGGCCTCCCTTTTCCATCAGGTTGCCCTAGTGATCCTTCCGTGGTTACTGCCAGGAAGTGAATACGTGGCACATGAACTTTTTTCCTCCATTATCTTCAACCAGGCCTTCATACCGTGAGTACTCCTCCTCTTGCAGCTGTCAATCATAGATGAAACTGCCCTGATGGTGCAGCAGGTATAGAAAAATCCCACTGGCTGTGGCTGTTGGACTTGATACTGCTAAATGTGGTTGCTGGTTGATCGTGTGAAATAACACAATTTACTGTTTGAAAAACTGGTAGGTTGCCCAGTGATTCATTTGTTTTATCAGCTGCATTCCATAGTTGGACATACTTGTTGCCATATCTTTATAAATTCAGGTAAATGGAGATTAATTCTTGCAATTCAGCTCTCTACAGTACAGACACTTGAACATCTACGACACCAGACCTGGTGCAAATTTAGTTGTTATGTATTGTGTGTCTCGTACTGGCACTGATCAGTTGGTTCAACATACACTGTTCTTCCAGCATGTGTCTAAGTGGATATTCATTGTTTTGCTGTTTGGTCCGAAAGTCACTCCAAGTCCCATTTCCTGCCATATTGTCTGGGTATAGTCTCCAGATGCATGTTCAATGCAGTAGTGTTGCATGCAGTGTGTTTCTTTGGTTGAGTAACGATCTATGTATAGCTTCAATTGAAAATATTCAAGGGATAAACTGAAAACCAAACATTCTCTCTCACACAAAGACACAGACACAAACACATACAGATGTACCCTTCCAAAAGCCACCAACAAGTTCAGCCTCATTAAACATTTATGTGTTTGTGTTCCGGAATAGAATGCCGCATCATAAAAGATGCATGGCGGTCAAAGGAGCGGATCATGAGCAAACCATAAATAGAAACTGCTGCCATCCACGCTGGGAGATGACAGGGTCTGTGATGGCACTACAGAGATGCACAAATTTGGTTGAGATCAATGAAAGCGGTTTGCCACATGCATGTGTTTCTCCCGATGGTCGTACCGACTTGTGTGTTAATGTAGTTTTTCATTAAAGCCACGTTTAAACTGCAGAAGATAAGTAGGAGGTAGTGAAGGCCAACTTGCTGGCTTCCTTAAGCATCTGCTTCATATTATGCTGCAAATTCCCTTAACTTTAGTTGGTAAACAGAGGCTGGCCTGACATCAGTTGGTGTGCCTCATGCATGGTTTAGGCCTGGAGGTACATTTCAAGTAGGTGTTTCTGTGTAGCGGAGGATAGTAAATTGCAGAGGCTTTGATCATGTGTTTCTCTCAGGACAGCAGGCCAAGTTCACATGGCCAATGCCTCCATCATTAGCTTTTAAATGCTAATGATGCAGAAACACGATGGTTCAGTCCAGTTTTGATGACGGACAAGTTCTACAAGTCAACCTTAATAAGTACAAATATTTAAGAGGTCCTAATAGCACCATCCTAAGAAACGTTGAGTCCACCATAAAAATAATTACTCCTTGCAAGAGAAACTTTTCATAAGGACCACATTTAATAAATGCTATTCACAAACCCTCACCCTGTGAGAGACTAGCAGAAATGTTATTGGATCAGTCTTTGCTCGATAGATACATTTCAAGACTAAATGTTGAGTGTTTTGAGCAAATTTAAAAGAACTGTGATCCAGCCACATATTAATTTTAGTTTGAATTTGACTTTACTTTAAAGCCATTTTGGATGTACCCTCTCATTAGCTATCCTGTCAAAAGGCGGACAAAACTGGAGTTTGGGGGTCTAAGAAGTTTTAATTTGCATGCAAATTTTGTAAACGTCCTGTTACATCCTGTTAAGTAATGATTGCAAGTGATACTGATGTTTGGTGTCCTGTCACCCTTAAAGGCAGCTTGTATGGGCCTGCTGGATGAATCACTTTCATTTGTTTAGACGTAATTTGAGAGCAACACCATCTATGGTTGCATGTAAACCGGACAAGGCTGAATTTCTTCTTCAGCAAGCTGGACAATTATTACTCTAGTCGCCGTTCTAAACATAACAAAACACTAAAGTATTTTGTTTACATAAACAAGCATGCTGTATCAGTTTATCAACAAGGTCAGGAAATGTTGAAGCTTAGCACGAAAGACTGACAGTTTAGTAAATATTATGGATGATAAGATGGATTTTGAACACGGTGGTTTGTCCATGCGAATGCAAGGTGCTAGGGGCATTTGCTGCGTGTGGATCCTAAATTTAAACCAGCTTGGTCTTTTGGTTTGCCTGGTTTTTACTTTCAGATTTGGGGAAAACAACACTGGGACGTGTGTACTCTCATATAATTTTGCCGCTTTTTAAATATACTTTTATGCCAACCATAAATCTTTTACACAGCATATTTGTTGTTTGGCTGTGATGTTTGTTCTCCATCTGCTCCAAATTTTAAGATATCCATATGTCTGCTTTGTAGCAATACAACATTGCTGCTATCGCCGTATTCAAACCTTGAACAACATGTTCTCACACCCATCTTCATTCTTTTTCACACCGATTCTTCATTCTTCAAGAGTTTGCTTCATTTTCCATGTGTGAGTGTTAAGTTAAGCTCTAATACATTTGTTTCCCCCCTCCCCCTGCTGTTTCTCTCTCTCTCTCTCACCCTAGTGAGGGGGCCAGTGGAGGTCTAGAGGCAGCTGCTCTTGCTGAGCTTCACCTTCAGGAGGGCGTCTCCACTCCCCCTCCTCTCGCTCCTCTTCTCCGGGACGCCTGCACCCAGCTCCCCTCCCTCCGTGGCTGCTACCTCACCCACCTAGCCCACTCCGAGCCCCTGGTCCTGGCCTCTCGCAACCGCCACCTGGGCCGCACGCCCTGGCTCCGCTCCCTCCTCCTCCCCGACCTCTCCCTTGGCCCCTCCCTGCCCTCCGATTGGCCCTACCTGCCACTCATCAGCCTGTACGAGCGAATGGGCCAATCGGACGGTGGCGGTATAGAGACTGAGTTCCTCCCGGCCGGTTCACTGGCGTCAGTCACCCACTGCCTTCAGTGGCTCCTGCTGCTGGAGAGCTGGAGGGAGGTGGCGCTCCGCGTTGTCCCCCCTGTTGCCAAGTTGGCCCGGCTGGCTTGTGTCTTCCTGGCCTCCAGCGACCTCTTCCTGGAGCCCCCAGTGCAGCGCCTCACAGGGGCCCTTTTCGGGGCGCTCACACGTCCCCAGGTGCTGGCTGCGCTGGACCTGGGGGTGCCCCCGCCGGGCCAGGCGTCCTTCCACGACCTGTACACAGCGCTGCTGGCCCAGTACGAGGCCGTGTCGTTCGGGGACGCGTTGTTCGGCTGCTTCCTGCTGCTGCCCCTGCAGCGCCGCTACAGCGCCACCATGAGGCTAGCCGTGTTCGGGGAGCACATGGGGCTGCTGCGCTCGCTGGGCGTCCCACTGCAGAAGGTGAATACGCACAGCCATTCACTCCTCCTTCATGTACACAGCAGCGCTGCCTTTCTTCTTGCTGCCATTCATTCACTCATTTAGGCAGATGTCCATTAGTGCATGAACCAGACTCAACTGGTGCATTATGCAGTCCTCATATTTGGCTCATTACCTGATTGTTTGAAGAGCCAGTGATTCTTGCTGTTTTAAATGTTGCAGTTCAAGGTATACACCAGAAGAGGGAGCTCCTTGCTAATATGATCTACTGCTCATTGTATATACTTTATTAATAAAGAGAGATGGACACCAGTTTTGTTGAGACCAGATTCGTTAACAGATCTGATAAGTGTATAGGTGAAATAAGTGCTCAGTAAGTACGAAGAAATCCTTGTGAGTAAGCTGGCTAAAAGGAGTGGCTATGTTCCAGAGCAGTTGTTCCAGATGTTGTGGAATTGTTACTGGTATTGTTGTTGTTGTAGTTGGAATGTTATTCTTGTTGTTGTTATCGTTTACGTCCCTTCCCAGCTGCCTGTTCCCCTGGAGAACTACACGTGTCCCCCAGAGGACTCTTTGCCGCTGCTGGGGCTCTACTTCCGGGCGCTGGTGACGGGGACGCTGCGCCGAGCCTGGTGCCCCGTGCTTTACGCCGTGGCAGTGGCACACGTCAACGCCTTCATCTTCTCCCAGCAGCCCGCAGCTCAGGTGTGTACACTCACAGACACGCTTACACAAACATTTACACACATACACACAAACCTTACTACTGTGACACAGTTGAAAGAGCTCTTTTTAAACACTAAAATCGTAGTCATTAGGTCATAAGGCCTAATTATCTCGATGAAAAGGCTGGATATTTCATTCACGTTCCTCTTGAAGGTTACGTTACCTTCGGCTCATTCTTCTCTTTAGGTTTCAGATGGATAGTGCTCCACTCTGGGCTTTTTACACTGAGTATCTGACTGAAGCATGTTGTTGTTCACGACACAGTTCTCAACTCATACAGCAGCTTCATTTTGTCAAGGAACAATAGATCCTCTCTTAATGACCGTTTACACTGTGATCCTCCACGCGTTAAATTGCTTCTCTTAAATATGGGGGGATGTTTTCTATTTTTGGTCCTTGGTGTTTGATAGAAAATTGACACCCATGCCAGTAAAGCCTCTTGACAGCTACGATGTGTTTTTTAGTCACCCTCATCACCAGCAGCAGGACATCTTGACCCTGAGCTTTGCCTTGGTGAAATGTCATTTTCTGGTCCTTCAAAAGCCTCGCCATTAGCCCAGGGCGCTAGGAGACAATTCACAGTTCCTCTCTACTGTGACTTATGGTTCGTCTCAGGGCCCAGGGCCCTGACTGGAAGTGTCTGCCTGTTACTTGGTCTTGATCTATACTTGTGCAGTGTCTCACTTTCATATTCACAGATACAGAAAGATACACACAAATGTCCTTTGTGGTGGCCAAGCCCCTGGGGCACTTACCCTCCACTCCACCCCTCCCCTGTGCATGTTCCTCAGTTTAAAGCAGTTCTTTAAAAAAAAAATCCAGCCCATGCTGTTTATCTATCTCTGTTCCGTTTTCAGAAGATGGTCTTATGAGGTGATGTTGTGATGTGTGTGTCTCCTCTCTCCTCTGCTGTAGGAGGTCGAGGTGACACGTCGCAGCTTGTTGAGAAAGACTTACTACCTGACAGATGAGGTAGGGTGTTCATCTTCCTTTTTTTTCTTCATTTCTCACTTTCTCTCCCCCAGGGGCATCATGTCCAACCAACCCGCCACCCCCACCCCCCTTCCTGCCAGTCCCAGTGTCCCATCCATCTTCGGTCTCTCTGTAATCATGGCTGCCGGTCCGAGTGTCCCATCTAACTTCTGTCTCTCTGTAATCCACTGCCACTTTCTCTCTCTTTCCCGTCCTGTCTGCCTGGGCTGTCTCACTCTCCCCCTGCCGCTATTGATCTTCGCCTTGATCTCCATCTTGTTCTCTCACCCTCCTCTCTCAATTTTTTCCCCATCTATTTACTCTCCCTTTGTCTGTCTTATGTCATGATCTATTCCGTGTTTGCTTCCCCTATAACATCCCCCACTACCTCCCCTTCAATTCCATATGTCTTTCTTACTCTCTATCTCTCCTTCCCTCTTATCTCTCCCTCCCCCCTTTCTCTCTTTCCTCCTCTAACATCTGTTTCTGCTTTTTTTCCTCTTCAGGTGTTGAGGGGCCACCTGCTGCTGTGTAAGCTCCCGCAGCAGCAGAGTGAGCTGGGCTTCCTCACCTACGAGCAGCTGCCTCCCCTGCGGGCCCGCTGGCTGGAGAAGGAGCTGGGGCTGGAGGAAGGCAGCGGAGCGGGGAGGAGCAGGGCAGTAACCCCTGACTGATTCCCGCAGGGGCTGAGGGAAACCAAAGGAGCAGACCAGAGACTCATGCCTGTGGTCTGGAGAGACTGATGGAAGGGGAGTTTGAGGCTTGCAGAGGTTTCCAGTGGGATATGGGGTGGGGATAGAGTGGTAGATGGTGCAGATGAAGTCAGGACTTAAACATGCCCTTGAGGAGCTGTGTCAAACATGGATACCAATGCCCATTTATCTTTTTGTAAGTAAAGGTTCTTAATGTACATGTGTGTGAGTTGGTGTCCTTTTGGCTCTGGATGTCTTATTCCAACGATTATGGGTATTGAAGAAGATTGAAGAAGCTAACTGGAGCTGCATGGCACGTGTGGTTGCACATCGACTGGGTGTTAATGTGTGTTTGGGAGAGAGCTATGTACATATGCGCACACACAAAGTAACCTTTCACAAATACACACTTCATGAAAAATTGAAACCTCACCACGCCTCAGGCTTTACTGGTTTTCCATACCATGCACATATGAACACACACACACACACACACACATTAATCACACAGCACGAAGGGGCCCAGTTTGGAAGGTAACTTGTCTGCATCTGTCACACAGCAAGCAGTATTTAAAGGCACAGAGGCAGGGGGCTTAATGAACTGAGTCCCAGTGCAAGAGAACCCATGGGCCAGCACATGACTAATTTCCTCAGCTCAAATGAGTTTGGACATGCAGAGGGACTGATAAAAGAGCCAAGCCATTTGGGAGGAAACAAAGCCCTTTGTCAAGCACAAATCATGATTTTGGGAGAGAGTTAGAAAATACATTTGAATGCACTTTTAATGTCAAGAGGGAAAGGCAACAGGTCAAGGATGGTGCTCCTTTCTCCTCCCCCCTAATATCTTCCTGCTAACTTTTAACCAGATTCATTGCCATTTCTCTCTCATTGAGGCGACTTAACCCATGCCTGCGTAAAATCAAATTTGGAAAATGGCCACAGGGTGTGCCAGACAATGGGATGGTTGTTCTCTCCCAATCCAACCAAGGTATGGCTGACAACAGGGCACCCAAAATACCTGTCCTTTCAATGCAGCGATCTGGTTGGTTAATGCTACCATAGTGTCACTCTTCTTCCACCTTTTCCCTCCCTCTTTTCCCACACTAACCATAGTGACTGTTTTTGTTTGCGGCCATGATTTCACATGTTACCAATAATCTCCTTGTCGTTGTTTCAGATAGTTGTCTCACGAGTGGCCACCTCCCTTCAGGTTGCTTGCTCGGTTTAGTTTTTTCCGAAAGCGGCAGTGATGGGTTTCTGTGTGACTAACAGAGAGAAAGAGAGGGAGATATTTTTTGCTTTTGTCGAGGCCTCTTGTTTGCTCCCACAGGAATGTTGACTCTACGGTTGCCAGTCGCGCAAGACAATGAAACCTCCTGTGGATTTCATCTAATAGTCACACGGTTTCCACTCGCATCTGGTCCACATTGTCCTGCAAGCAGGGGTTGCTGGGGTTCTCAACGCGCTGGGAATGCACGGCACATCTGCCGAATTCCGCTGTCATACTCCTAAAGGCATTGTACACACACTCAACATATCAATAAAAACCTTGTCAAAAAAACGTTTTACTTCGAAAAAAGGTGTGCTCATGGCCTGAATGTCAGAGTTTATACGTAAAAGATTGAACAGAGTAGAAGGATGTTTTGAAAGACCTTGTAAAAGTGCATGCTAGTAAAAGTTGAGACGCGCACTTACAAAGCCAAAGACAACATAAAGCCTTCTCAATCTCTGCACTAAATCAGCACAGATGTTTCTCACTCTACCTCAGGAGTCTTGTTGGGAGCTCGTTGTGCTTTAACCTCCTCGAATCATGATTGTGTAATGGTTGATTTCCATTCAGTAATTCCTGGGGTAATTTGTGTGTCTACACATCACTCTTGTTTTCTCTGCTTTTCTTCTTGCCTCATACAACATGACGACTGCGCTTTGGTCAGTTGGTTAGAATTGGCCAGTTTTGATACAGGAGCGTCTACATTGTTTTTCTTGGAAGAACGCGCCAAGCATTAAGTATAACTGTCTCCTGAGAACCACCCTTGAATTACAGAGAAATGTAAATATGTCTGTTCTTTGGCACCCTCAAGACGTTAACGTTGGACGCGCTTGGCTTTGACCTCTCAACAGATCAGTTGAATATCACTAATTTTTTCCACACTCCTGAACAACCTTAACAGAGCTGCTGGTTGGAGCTCAGCTTCCCCGGAGGCTTTATTAGTACTTATTATTGTAACACAGCTCACCCCACACATTACAGAGACTAATGCTAATATGCATTATAAATTATAATAATATTTACACATTCTATGGGGTAGCACTCCAAATGGTGCATTTGGCATTAACGGACCAACATTGGTCAAATAGATGTCTGACCTGAAAATCCTGCCACTTTATCATTGCTTTAAAAATATACACTTATTGAGGCACCTTGTGGGACAGTTTGAGATGGATGCAGCTCACAATGTGTGTGTGTGTGTGTGAGTGAGAATGTTTAGAATTACAATGAATTTGAAATCATAGTTAACCATTCCTTCTATAACCAATATAAAGTGTTTGTAAATCACCCCCTAATAACCACCGAATTCGACAATCATCCTCTTTACTTATCTTTACATACTTCTTAGTCCTTACTTGCTCTGTAATTAGCGGCCTGTGAGTGCAGTACGTAATAGAGGTGCCTAAAGGATAGTGGAGGAAATGTCCTCGGAGTCCAGTGATGATGATTACAGTGACAGCAATGACGAGGGGCTGCCAGAAAAGGAGGGTTCAGGGAATGCTAGTGATAGTGACAGTGGAGTTAAAAAAGCTGAGGGAGCTTCGCAGGTGCTACCGGAAAGCACTCAGGGCCGCACAAAACCAGGAATGTCTGGAAAGATGAAGAAAACGAGTTTGAGGGAGACTTGCCTCCTTTTTTAGGAGAATGGAAAGTGAATGCGAGAAGAGAACGGCGCGGGTCGATTTCTTTACGCATCTATTCCATGCAGATCTGGCAGAGGAAATAGTGCACAACACAAATCTGTATGCTTCCAGAAAGGAAATCTGGCCATTACAACAGAAGAAATTAAGACTCTTCCAGGAATAAACCCAGATATCCAAGATCAAGAATGTATTTGTCATCAAAGCAACGTCTTTGTCATCCTGAAGAATTTCAATCAATTTATAAAATGTATCAAAGATTATTCCCTTCAAAGGTCACCTGTCTCAAAAGCAGTACATGCTGCAAAAACCACCCCTGGTGAGCAAGAGTGTGGGTGAGAGCAGGGACCTCTGGATACGTGTTCAGATTTGAAAGGTCCCAGGGTTCGGTTGGGTGTAGTCTGGTCAGCGGATCAGGAATGGCTGCACCACTGTGATGACATAAAGCAAAGGAATAACAAGGTTATTTATAGCACTGGCACATGCAGAGTGAACAGCTCAAACTGAATAGACAGAAGCAACTCAAAGAAGGCAGAAAAGGGGTTTGCTCTGTTGTCAGCAGTGCTGAAAACATCACCATCACATTGGTTTGACAGTTCAGTGATCCACATGAATTCTCCCTGCACTGGCCAGACACCAGATTTGGCCCAGAGATGAAGCAAAAAAGACGCTGAGTGTCCAAAAGGCCATTTTCTGTGAATTGTACAGTATATAAACGGGTGGAGTAGATCTCATGGATCATTGTGTCGAGTGTATCCCCACAGATGCTCAAACAAACAGTGGTACATCCTAGTGTCCTTTTTCTTCATGGACATGACCGCTGTGAATGCCTGAAAAGACACATTTGTATTTTAAGGCATATGTAGCACGTGTGCTAATGCAGGCTCCCTGCCGACAAACAAACGGGGAAGACCCAGTAGGACCCCACCTCCGTTGAAGCGTAGAGCAGTGACCAAGGCACCCCTTGAGGTCAGGTTTGGCCACGGAAATCACTGTCCCCAACTCACTGAAGCAAACAATGCCAACAGATGCCATGTTGCATGACAACGCGTACATATGAAAGACCAAGTACATCTACATGCGCTGCTGACTTGTGGCTTTGTGCCCTATTCATTAGTCTGACAAAATGTTAATAATTGTTTTCTTCATGCCTAGAGAAGAATAAAAACACAGAATTGTCATAATTGTAACAAGGTTAATAATTCATCCATGAAAGGGTTAATTTGCGCAACTCCCGTCAGCTACATCTGGTGAGGGGAGGTGGAGATTATCTGCTAAAACAATTTACACCACCTAACCTTGACAGAGGGCAGATAGCATGTAGTATTCCAAAAATAATAGTTTCTCTCAGCTCCCTAAAATGTCCCCATCTCGCATGGAGAGAGAGAGACAAGTCTGAGGCTGCAGCACTTTGGAAGGCCTGACTCCGATGGGACACTTATATCCTACACAAACTATTTAAGAGGAAGTACACTCTGTCAGTGCTTTCTAAGGTATCAAGTCAAGACAGACTCAGGAAAATAATGTCTTCATTCTGCAAAATGTGTCTGTCAGTTTGCTTATGCCACAGATTTAAGGATCACAGGGTTGATTACTTCAAGAGTACTGTCATTTGAAGCAGTGGGCTGCTAAGAGTTGAAAATTCGACAAGCACTGCCAAGGACTCTGGAAACGACTGTGGACTATATTAACAATACAAAAGAGCCATGCACAATGAAAGCCACAAAGACAGGGTAGCCATTGTGTATCACTGTTTTTAATCCAGAGAATCTGAAAAACAAGTTAGCCACAAACACCAACCCAGAGATGCACATCAGTGATCTCAGTACTGACAAAAACACTTTGTGCTTCTTGGCAAACACCATTAAATATCAAATTTGAAAAACAAGTTATCTAAACTTCAAAAAGAAAGTAAAAGATCAGAAGATTTGGCGCTTGTATATTCCCCTTTTCCACAAGTTGACATGGTTCCCCAAGGCCTTAATTATATGTCTGTGCTTTGGGCAAAATATCACAAGGACAAAGCACCACAGCAACCTTCTCACCCCTGTTAAACAGCCCTGCTCAGAATGGCCGGTTTGAGTGTCTGATTATGTTGTGATACTGATGATGATAATGAATGAATGAATGATAATGAATGCTCACCCCACCCCCCTCTTCTGCGGGGTGTGCCAAATATATATCATGGAACAAAGCCAAATAAATCTCTCAAGCATAGTGACTAACTGTTTTGGTTACTTCTGGTAATTGTCTATGGTCTTGGGTATAAGCTATAAAAGCTTTTAGTCAGAATGTCTTTTGAAGAAGACAACTACAAAAGATGCAAGAGGCAACAAATAACCATAGGGATGTTGCAATGATCTGTACATACCTTGACACAGGTCTACAATACATTTAATTTAATTATTCATCATCATTATTTTCTTTGTCTTAATTCTTCTTTGTCTTTCTGTGCCAAATGCTAGTATCACAATTCAAGGTCATGGGCTAAATGCATATTACATAAATGAGTACAGTAAAATACAAGTTAATATAGTGCAAAAAAAAGACACGGTTGAACACCAGAAAGTATTATTCATACCTACCAACCATTAGAAAGAGCATGTTAAGAAGGAAAAGCTCCAATTATTTTGAACTCTGAAGTGAATTAGACCTACTTTTTGTCAAAGTCTGACAAATTGAACAGACAAATTGAACTCGATAGAAGTCCTACGATACTATAGCTGCTGAAGTCCGCTATAGCATATAGAATTTTCCGTTAATCAGAATCAGAATCAGGTTTATAGGCCAAGTACGTTTGCACAAACAAGGAATTTGACTCTGGGTAAAGTGGCTCTCAGTGTACTTACACAGAATATACATCACAACACAATACAACACAAACAGTGCAACGGTTTCCTGTTAACAATATGTGGTATTTTGCTGTTCTCATGACATGGTATGAATGTGCTGTTTTTTAAACACGATCCTGTGAGCAACACAATCATCAATATTTTGTTAAATTTGACATATTTGATGATTTTTTTGGTTTAACTAATCATTGATTTTCATTCATTCATTGGTTCATCTTATTTTAAATTGTAGGTTGGCCGATGTGAAGAAAGCATAGTAAGATAGGGGAGGGGAATTTACCCCTTGGGCTATATCTCACACATCCCAGAATCTTTTCCTATAGTGTCCACAAGGACACATCACGCCTTGAAACCACAGACCTCTCTACACCAAGACCCATCTCTAAAAACATGTCAACATAGAATGCTCTTGTGTTTCCCCGGTCATCTGTCCTCTGTCCTCGTTCCTCCCTCCTTGTTCTTTGTCTCCTTTGGCAGCAATAAGAGAAATGAGACGTCCTTCATGATGTCTCACTTTGAACGATTTTCAGCACACCAGCTGGAGGAACGAGGACACAGGAAACTGCAATAAAGTTATAACATTACTGGCCCCAGCAGCCTCTCACACTCAATCTCTTGCCACGTCAGGTCAATTCAGTTTGAGGGTTCAGAGCTTAGGGCTTTAGGGGTACATTGGAACTGGGCCTAAATCATCTGTTCCACAGACAAAGAGAAATATATTAAAGGATTACTGACAGATTTGTTTTGTAATTTCTTTCTTTAGTCAGAAAAAAACACACTCTTTTCAGTTGTAGTCTATGGGGGCATTGTCTTTTGGCCACAGAATTGCCTCCAGTGGTTCAAATTGGAAATAGGCCTACCTGATGCTAACTGTCTGACGCTAACCCTCCAAATCCCCCCTTGTCAAGACCTACACTCGCTGACTAATGGAAGTAGGCCTTACTATCAAGTGAAGAAGTCAGATATGTCACGGAGGAAACGTGTGAGTCCTGTATGGGACTATTTGAAATTCAAAAGTGAAAGGAGTACAGGCGAATGCATGTTAAATTCATGTAGTAGCATCTGTGGCACAGCAATAAAAGGGAAAAGTCCCTTTTATGTTAAAGTTAATTTTCAATGTAACTATCAATTGTAATACACATTATTATACAAAGGATGTAGTGAGAGTGACCAATGTAAATTTTTTAGCAACCTACAGGTTCTTCCAGGATTGTTAGTAGAGTTGACTGTGAGAACCCATGTCATATTAATTGTCATATTAGTAAATGATTGAAATATTGAATCATGTTCTTGCCTATCATGTGAATTACTCCAGTAGCAGCCCATGGGTTGAGTATGAAGTATGAGCGGCATAACATTTCTCAACGGTTTCTGGCTAATTTGACCATGAGGAACAAAACTAGGGTGCTGTCATTTACTGTAACCCGAGCGAACATCAAGATTTTGCCATGCCCTTTTAGGGCGCGTCCAGCGCATCTGTTTTTCAGCTTCTGAAGGTCATAGACACTTAAATTCGGTCTAAAAATTACCGGAATACACGTGTTTATATATGCACTATAAAAAAATTGTTTTTCCTTGAATATATCGAAAAGTAAAGGTTTTAGAGCTTAGAAACCTTCATAGTACATATATAAACAGGCATATTCAGGTCATTTTGAGACCAAATTCAAGTGTCTATGACCTTCAAAAGCTGAGATATAGATGCGCTGGACGCGCCCTAAAAGGGCGTGGCAAAATCTCGATGTTCGCTCGGGTTACAGTAAACCGCAGCACCCCAGTTTTGTTCCTCAAGGTCAAATTAGCCATAAACCATTGAGAAATGTCATGCCGCTCATACTTCATACTTCATACTGGGCTGCTACTGGAGTAAATCAAAGCTGTCTGCAATTCTAATCCAATACATGTATTGTCATATTCAGCCTCACGGTCCACTAGCTGACCATTCATTGTTTGTGCTAAAAAAAGCTCTGGTGTTAATACAGTCCACACTCAGTAAATGGGATTTTTTTTAAAGTTACACACAGGAAAATATGTTAAATTCCTTGTGCTATTGGTTGGGGACTTCCCACAGCAGCCAATCCTTCACATGTCACATGCAAGGACTCAAGCCAGCAAACTAACCTGACCAATTTAACAACTGCCCATAAATCTTGTGCAGCAGGACAAAACTACAATGCATAACTGTCTGGAGACAGCCACAACATGCACATGCGCTGTCTGTAGCCCAAAAGTGCTAAACACAACATGATAGATGTTAGCTGGATACGAAAACAAAGCTGCCCTCGTGAGCATTTCACTGGGGTTCCCAAAGAAGGAAGATGCTCAGACCGAGCGGATTAACAATTCCAGCCAATCAACACAGTGCTTCAGGAGCACAGAAGGGAGGAGTGTAATTTGATTGGCTGTTGAGCAAAAATATCAACAGCCTTGCACGAAACTGAATCGCAGACTGCATCTTTAACAGGCTTTCAGCCTGAAACAAATGTTTTTGCACCTGCAACATTTAGTCTGTTGATAACTCCAACGATAAACAGATTATTAATCCCTGAGAATTTTTGTCCTTAACTAAAATTACTAAAACTGAAACTATAATAAACGAAAAGAAAATAGAAATAAGTCCATCAAATAAAAAGTACAAACATATTATCAAATTAAAAAATGGAAAACTATTATTGTTTGTATAGTTCTTATTTATATATATATATATATATATATATATATATATATATATATATATATCTAGTTTAGAAAAATTCAAATTTAAGATATTAATTATACAAAGATTATATAGATTCTAATCTCTTAAATTCAAACTTTTCTAAACAATCAAGTTCCACTTAAAACATTTTTTTTTTCAAACCTTTGTATGCAGTAGGTTGACTTATATATTATTTTGAAGTGACCAAAGATTTTTTACAGTGCATGATTCAAAGACGTAAAAATGAAAGCCTGTGTGTCTTCTCTTTTTAACAAATCATCTCACATAAGGAACCGCTTTTTGGCCTGCCTTGGCCCTGTCACTCATGAATACACAAAGAATGTTCTGTGCCTGCTTCGTGGAACAACGTAGTTGGTAATATCACCAATGAATTGAAATGCCAGTTTCATCTTGATAGTGCTAATGTCACAGGATGCGTAATGCGTTCCAACCATCTCTTTGGTCATGGACATTGTTACAGTAAATCTTTCAATTTTACCTTTCTCTCTATGGCACACACACACTGTCTCTGTACTTCCAGTCTTGTTTTCTTTCATCGCACAGATAATCTAATCTAGCTCTTCCTGTTCATTGAAAGGATGCATGAAATAGAGGAAAAATCCACAGGATGTTGTCCATGTGCTTAACTAGCAAGTGTGGCTAACAATCACAGGGCCCAGGAAATAAACCAATACGGCCAAGCTTCCTAAAAATGATTACATTATCAGCAAAAATGAGAAAGATCTGTCCAGGTCTGTCATGTGGCCTTTTGGAGTCGTAAGCGTGAAAGTGATTACTGTCCTTGACCCTATTCACCCTGGCTGAAGAGAAAAGTTTCGGTGCCCCTGAAATAAGAGCTTGGCACAGCACCAAGGTGGTTTCCTGGCAGACACTCATGTCTATCCCCAGTGCGTTGGCTAGTGGCCACCTCGAGTGGCTCCTGGCTTCGGTTGTGAATTTGCAGATGCAGACAGTATTATGGTTGACTCATGGTGGAGGCCAACTCAACCCAACTGTCAGATCAGCGTATTTTATTTTTCCTGGTTTCTTTCCACGGTTTCAAGTCCGTTTGCTCCTTTTTGTGTGGATGTCACTTTGTCACCTTTTTATTGTGCATCATCCCTTGCTTTTCAGGTCATGCTCAGTCTTATTTGCACATTAAGTGTCCGCATCCCTTTGTAACTTGGATGACCCTTCTTGTAACCTAGTTTGCTCTATTATATAAATCTGATCAGTGCAATTGTTTCTCTCTTTCTCTATCCTCACCCTCTTACGGTCTACAAAATATCTCTGTCTATCTTTGCTCAAATCAGGTAAAAAACGATGTTCATGTTTGCATCCCGACTACTCTCAAACCTCAGCTACCTCTCCATTATTGTGATACTGCACTCCTCTGTGGAACTAGTGGAAGCAGTGTCTGGGTGTTACCAGGATGTCATCCGCACCTTGCAGTTCCTGTGTTGGGTCAGCTGGATGTGCTGTGTGAGCGCCAGACCCAATCGCCTCTCTCTCTTGCTCAGGTGGGTCCCCACCGGTGGAGCTGACCCTGTTTTACGAGGGGTGGGCAACCACCCCTTAAGTGGGCTAAATTGGTGTCACCAGGTTCTAATTTCATTACCCACTGTAGTAATGCACTGCGACTGATTATATTAGAATGAGGACGTGATGCTCCGCCGATGGCTCAGGCCTCTCACAAAGCCGGCATTGAAGCCTCAGGCATCCCAGACCGGCCGGCTGAAAAACAAGCGGTCTTGGGAGGCGTCGCGGACTCCACTGCTCTGCTCCACAGCCCAAGTCAGGGCTCACATTGGTCACTATGGTTTCCACTATGGTCTCTGTCAAAAATGCTTGGGACGAGAAAGGGCTCATGTTTCTAGACGTGCTATAAAATGGTTGGAATTGCAGCAGGATTCGTCTTGAGTAATCAGAGGATGGAACTCTGGGAAGTGAATAGTGGATACCACCAGTGTTGTTGTTGTCAGGCATTTTGCTGCAAATTAAGCTGAGTTGCACAGGCACTGGTGATTTGATAAGGGAAGACCTCGGGGACAGAGACATAGGCGGCAGTATTTCTGTCTTCATCTGTCTAGTGTCCCCTCTCAACTGTAAACAGACTTAGGATATGACAACACTTGTCAAATCTGCCAATTCTCCAAGCAAATCTGTCAACCCCATGCCGGTAACCTACCCTCATCTCTCAGGGCACTTTGTAATGGCCGTTGTGCAGAGATCTTATCAGATACAATGGCAACATTTTCTTATACCATCTGTGTGGACAAAACACCCTAGCTCTATGCATGTTATAACAAAGTTATTACCATTATTTGTTGTCTAAGTTTTAATACTTACAAATGTCTCAGAACCCACTTCTCCTAAGTTTCTACAAGAGGCCGCTTAAATATAGTATGCATAAATAACTGTATTCAACAGTAGCTACCATCAGTTTTTTATTTATTTATGTATTACTTACACAGACACGCTTTGACTTCCTGAGGGGTTATTTGTCAGGAGGTAGTTTTTTTTTTTTTGACATGCCCTGCTTTGACAGGCTTTTATGTGAATAAAGAAGCCTTAAATTGTAAGTAGTAAGCGCTCTGCATTTAAGGTGCATTTTCCCTCAAACCACAGAACATTTATTAACCACTCTTACTGTCGAGAATCATTTCATGTGATGACTCAAGGCTACTGTCTGGCTTTCACTGGGTCCAGTAGGTCAAAGTCACCACGCAGGTCACCACACAATGACTGAGACCTGAATGAGCCTTTGTGAGAGAGGCCAGTGGAAATGCTACTGGAG
The DNA here is from genome assembly GCF_963457725.1 of Sprattus sprattus. Lineage (NCBI taxonomy): Eukaryota > Metazoa > Chordata > Actinopteri > Clupeiformes > Clupeidae > Sprattus > Sprattus sprattus. The sequence goes on from NC_137911.1 coordinate 9,401,191, forward strand.
TGAGAGTAGGCTGTTTAGTGCTTTGATTTAAACTGCTGTTGATATATGAGTTCTTGAGCGGTTTCTGTCAGGCGAGAGTTACGCTGATGGAGAGAAGCCGTAGAGCCAGGGCCCTTCTCATATTGAGAATCCAGCCTTCATCTGCATAAATCTCCCATCATGCCGCTGCGCCAGGGGCTCAAATAAACCTGCCACTTAGTGTGAGTGAAATGTTTTGGATGGTCACAGTGCCACATGGCAATTGTGTCCCAGTTGCTGGATAGACACAGAAGGCTGGAACGGCGACGGCTTTTAAGATACCACTCCCGTTGCCTGGGTAAATGATAAACCTGAAGAAATGCTATTTTGTTATAAAAGCTACTCAATCTCAGGACCTGGAATTTTCCATTGTAGAAACAGCTGGATTTCATTAGTCTGACAAAACTACTGCTTATTTCATTAGTTCCTGTAAATGTGGTTGATTGAAGTGACAGTTTCAAGTTAGATTCAGAGTTCAGTAAATTTTCTGATGATTTTAAGTTTACAACCACTTCTGTGTCATTGAAATCATTAAAAAAAAATGATTGAAGCTAACTAGCGGCTCCACTTTGAGATGCCCCCCAAACACGTTTTTTCTTCGCTTGTTTTGACTGAGGGGATAATAATAGATAAAATCAGTCAGTCCCCTCTAAATCAGGCCTGACTGAGTCTTGGAAGAAAAAGGGCAAATGTGTTGTCAGATCAGAAATGTGACCTTTTGCGGAGGAAGTCAGATGGGCTCCCCTACCGGGAGTGACGCTGGGCGAATCACACAGGGAGTTTGGGGTGGCATTACTTACCAACTTAAATGCCTGCTGAGCAATTCTCTCCCATCGTTTGATGGAGCGAAAATGCTGAGGGTTATTTTTAGGTGTGTGTATCACAGAATGGGGAACTGTTGAACTATAAAAGGGTAGTTGATACTTGAGTTCAACAGCCAATGAAATTACACCACTAGCTTCCATGCTCCTGTAGCAAGGTATTGATTGGCTGGATTAGTGCATGGCTCGATCGGAGCCACTTTGTTGTGTCCCATTTTCAGGGTTAGGATTTTGCAGGGACACCGGAGGTTTTTTTTGAGCACACACACTGGATGGATAGCTAGAGGAACGTTAGGAGAATCTCACTGAACATAACTAAAAGGGTAATGTATTATAATCAAAGAATACACCTTTAAAATCTGTCCCTTGAGGTGATCCAGGGACTAGTATAAGGTGAAAATGGAGTAAGGAGGAAGGAGAAAAGTAAGTGTAAAATTCTTCTGCATTCCTCAAGCCCCAGCTGTGTGAGTCATACACTCAGCATCTTACAGATGTAGTAAAGTCGACACACAGTGCATCACAGAAAAACTAATAACGCATCTGCTGCTGATATCCCCAGCTTGCTTCTTTCCCTGCCCTTAGCGGGTACTGGTGTAGTCTTTTGGGCAGCATGGTGACGCACGCTTAGATCTCCTATCATTTTGCATATCTGAATAGGCATCTGTGATTGGCTGGAAACTTAAGATGAGAGAGGAATGGAGGCACCAGTCCACTCTTTCTCTCTCTTTCCTTCCCTCTTTCTCTCTGTAATGCTCCACTTCACTTTCTCTCTGTTACTTTCTCTCTCTCTCTCCGCCGTTCTCACACAGTAAATCTCTAATTCTCTGTCATTCCCTCTGTAGTTCTTCAATTCTCGCTCTCTCTAAAGCTTTCCCTTTCTCAGTAATTCTCTCTCTCCCTCTCTGAGTCTCACCCTTACTCCACTTCACGCTGTTTGTTGTTCCAGGCATTTTCATAATTCATCAGCTGGCTAACGAGAGAGAGAGAGCGAGAGAGCCTGGCTGTTTCAAGAGGAGGCATGTGGATTGAGCAGAGCGTGGGCTGTTCACAGGGTCCGTGGGGCTCAGGGTTTGGCTTGAAAGAGATCTGATTGTCAGGCTCTTTCAGCTCAGGCGCTGAGGTCTACTCTCTGGCAATTGACAGCAGGGGGCTTCAGATCGGCCACCTGGGGATCTCTCCCTGAGGAGCCTGATTCAGTCTACAAACAAGAGCTGAGCGCAAAGCTGTGTGGATACTTTGTGCGTGACGTACACCAATGATCATACGTTTTATGGTGTATATACAGCGTAATGTCTCCATGTGCTCAATGCGCATTAATGCATAGACCAAAAAAACAATACGAGATAAAACAAAAGAAATCAAGGAACTATTTAATACCATTTTTCAGTCATCAAAGAAGCCATCTTTTGCAGGTTTATCTGTAGAGTGTAAAATAAAATATTGTGCCAGTTTTAGAGGAGGATGTCAATGAATCACAAACTGTTTAACTGACCGTTTTTACAACAGCAACAACCAGAGAGACGAGAGAACAGGGAACTTCCAGTGCACAGTGTTAACATAACATCAATAATACTCTGCTACCCTCTTTTCCCTGAATAAAGTCCCATCCTCTGTCAGCAAAGCAAACGGTACAAAATAGACATGGCATTGGACAGATCACACCAGGCACACACGCATACAGAACAGCAGGAACGGTAAAAGACACATCAATAGTAAGAAAAAAAATGGCCTGGTAAAGTTCAAACGTCTCCAGTCTCTGCAGGAACTGCTGGTGGCACCCCGAGCGAAGAGGCGTAGCACTTGGGACAGTGGTAGGCTCAAGTGATCCAAAGGGGCCACCCGCTGACCCAGAGGAAGACACAGCCCCATCCACCTGGTCGATGTCATCACAAGGCAGGCAGGGTGATGTTATATCTGGGCCGAGTGGAATAGAGGCATTGTGGTCCTTGATGCAAGACAATTATTAGGTGGATCTGAGGCTTCGAATTGCTATGAGTGTTGCATCATACTGAGAACCTGGTCTTCGACAGGTAACTGCCTATGGGACAACTTGAAAAGAAGCGGATCACAGGCAGACAACCGACGAGATCTAAGGTGGCTGTTGGAGCAGGCTGTGACAACAGAGAGTAACAGCTCTACATTTGGGCTCAAGACGCAGAATCTCACCTTGAAGCTTGTGCACAGCCCTCTCAGCAACTCAGTTTTTTGGCATTGCCCACCTCAACAGCCAGCGACTGCCAATGCAAGTCCAGCTGGGTTAGTCCTGATCATTGCAAAAGGGCCATCAGGGGGACAGAGGCCTGGGCATAGGCAGAGCAAGGCGTCCTGAGGGTCTTGGCCCAGTGCCTAGTGCCTTGACCCCCTTCCCCTTTTCACCCAGAGCCCTGGATCCCCTCAATCTCACAGGGCAGCCAGGAAGTCTGTTTCTTCCGCAACTTTGTGCAAAAGTAGCCTGCAACTTTTACTGTGTCATTACAGGTGATGCCTGGCTTCCTGGCAGCACCATCAGTAACAATCCATACCTGACCAGCAGACTGTGGAAATGTAATGGCATGAGTTGCGTTCTCAACGACATGGCCCTGAAAGTAGAGGTTGTGTCTGTCACTGTGGTAGCATGCTGGCGTCTCTTCCAATACTTTCAAAGGAGATGACAGGTGGGCTGACTGTGTACTCCCTGTAATGGTGACACCCAGCCTCCTCACACATTAGACCTTTGACTCTGCTGGACCATCTCTTGTCAGAGTTTCTTTCAGTTTTCAAGTGCATTTTGATGGTGTAGGAAACTACTCACTGACATCTTGCTTTTCATTGCAATTTCTCTGAAGGAAAGATATGGATGTATTGCCAGATGTCCTCTAAGCAAAATGGCACGTTGAATTTAATAAAAACATCATATGACAATATGCTTTTATTTTCAGTGTGGGGACATTTTTATTTGAGCGATCACATAACAGCTTTCAGCCTTTTACGATGTGGTTAGAGTTGTAGGCAGTGTCAAACAATCTTTTGTCTCAATGAATGTTTTCTGAAATACACATTTGCGCCCTATTTGTTCTCTTGGTTATGCCTCACGTGTGATAACTTTGCTCAAAACACAATCATTTCATTTAATGAAATGTTATCAAATGTTAACATTTCCCTGGCAATGCTGGTAGAGGGCAAGACTGTCTATTTATCGCTAATGGTAACGATATGGGAGCAGAAGGGGGATGATTCTAGTCTGCAACCTCCTTACACCCTTTAATGTGGATTTTTTGACACCCTACCAGAGGCCATTTTAATGTGGAGCTCTTTACATTGTGGACTTTTACACCTGCACTTCAATTCCTGCCACTGAACTTTGTAGGTTTTCCAAGGTGATGGCTGGACTGTGGTCTTCCTCTGAGGCTTATCTTTAGGGGACAGCCTTTTCTACAATATCTGGGTGATATTGTGCCACTTTCTTCTTACATTAACACAAAAAGAAGACACGGCAACATTCCATTCTGACACTTATACATGGAATTAGACTTCTTAGATTGATAGGAACTACACTACATGTCACACAGACACACAGCTTTACAGAAGCACACTACTCCCCTGCACACTACAATATAAATATACAGTAAAATTTAGTAGAAGTTGATGGAACTGAATATTTATAGTATCAGTATTCTGATGTGGAATAACTGTTTTGCGCTTTGGTTTCGTTTGGTTGAGTTCGTTTAGTTTGCTGTGCAACGGGTGCTGAAAGAGCTAGATGTTCAAAGCATTTGGCCCAAAGCGTTTGTTGCTGTTTTTTCATTTCAAGTGTGTGCATCGTGGTCATTTTCATCATCGGAGCACACATGAGAATGCTCTGGATCTGCGTAGTTGGTACTGTGAAACAATTCAAAAACACATTTCCAATGGGGCTGCCACTTTCCACACAATTACACCAGGATCGAGAACATGCAGGTTTTTTTGTCTGAGAGCATTTAAGTCCATCAGAGTTTTTTTTTTTGTCAAGATTTCACATGGATAAATCTACAACTTAGAGTTCCTCAGCAATGATGTAAGATAGCAAGTATTCACAGCAAGTGTGTGTCCGCAGTTCCATTGTGCCTGCCCTCTCCATCACTGTTGTTTTGAAGATTCAACTGTCTTTAATAACACTGGGCTTGTCAACGTCTGGAGACCTGCCTCTCTTTTCATGAATTGTTCGGGCCCATTGCGTCTACATAATGGAGACCCACATGCAGGCTTCTGACAAATGTGGATCCTGGCTCACACATCTGGTCACATTTCCTGCAAAGCACTGACATATGGGGATGTTTCGCTGCAGCTGTCCTCGCTCAGACATAAGTCACATAAGTTAAATGAAAAATAAACAATGGTCCCAATTTTGGACGCAAAGTGCCTTGATTTTTGTTGCCAGAATGTATTTGTCACTGGTGTCTTTCCAAAGACTTAGGCCGAATCTCGATTCTTCCCCTTGCCCCTTTTGCTTTGTCTTTGTCTTTGTCTTAACCCTAGCACTTGCAAGTGTAAGGGCCAAGGGCTGAAAACTTTCCCCTATGAAATGAGACGCCACTCGGTGTCGGCTACGTCATGCGTGAATGTATGAGCTCTGAAACTAGCGATTTAAAAAAAGTTTCAATGAAGAGTATGGTTGCAAATATATATGTATACAACTGTGTAGAGCACGAAACAAGACTGTCGTCATTTTTAAATTAATTATAAGCCAAAAATACTTACATGTAGTGTATGTAGCATCTAGCTGGCAAGCTACCATATAAGCCAATGGAGTGGTGGTATACACGCTAATTGTACCCTAAAACTACCGTTTGAAAGCTGTTTGAAAGCTTCAGTTAAGACCTACAATACTATGCATCGTACGTGATCAAACCGAGTCATTATAAACATATAAAAAGTTGTGTAGATAGCTTTATTCATGTAAAATATTCCTCGCTTCAAGCAGCCATGTTTTTTTGAAAATTCCCGAACTGGTTTCGCTATGTGCTCTGGGATAGCCCTTGGAGGAGCAAGTGAGCTCTCAGATAATCTTAAAAATAAGGGGTACATAGCCCTCAACCTTATCCCTTAATCTTGATCAAATTGGGTATTAAGACACCACTAGCTCTCACATGAACGCGCAATTTCAAAGGTAAGGGGGAAGATAAGGGGGAAGGGGAAGTATTGAGATTGGGCCTTAGATCTGTGTGATTCTGTCCTTTTTTCTTCTTTAACCTGAAATGTGTCCTTAAGAGTACTGAGTGACCTAACTTGTGGGGAACCTTTTGTGCCACCCTAGTTGGTTTTACAAAGCAGAGATTGAGCTCTCTCCCATACCCCATGCTAGTTCTGTGCTGGTGCTAGTCTCAGAGTTGGTTTAACTTGCCAACCTTCAAAGAACCAGTTTGCTTTTCCACGGGCTAGAGTGCCACACCATTGTGTCACTGTATGAGTCTGTCCCTGCTTTCCCAACAACGCTAATGCCATGCACAACAACAACAATGACGGACTACATTGTCTGTAATATTGATGTCTAGCGAGCTGGCTAATTGCCTTCTCGCATCAATGTTACGATTGTCGAAACATGGACGAAGTTTGTAACTTGTAGTTTGTTTTTAAATCGAGTATTCAATGGTCTTGTTAGTCACGATAATACTGCTTCCAGCTCCTGGTTTTAGGTCTAGTGCGAAAATTAGGCACCCGCGAAAATTAGGCACCCGCTCCAAGCCAGCCCTGGAAGTGCCTTGGTTGAAAAGGGGTAGCAGATCCACTCCAGAGCCTCCACAGGGGGCCTCTGCACACAGAGGGTAGCCTGGCAGGCAGCAGCCCTCCACTCAACATGAAAGAGGTAGTGCCTCGGAGCTCTTTACTCGGCACAGAGTGAGGCCTGTACTAATGCTAAGAGACCATCATTATTTACAAGCCTCTGCCGGCTTGGTCAATATACTGTGCAATTATTTGCTCATGAGCTGCCCTGTTAATTTGGTAATCGTTTTTAACTCTGCCTACATTCCTGCTAGTCTTTCTGCCCCTCTCCCTCCCTCTCTGTCTCCCTCTCCTACTCATTCTCTTCCTCTCTCTCCCCCCTCTTTCTTCCTCACTTTTTGTTCTGCCTCTCTCTTCCCTGTTCTTCCCTGTCATCTCACTTCCTTAACCTCTCTGCTGTGTTTCTCACCCTTGGGCACAGAGTTTAATGCAGGCTAATGAAGGAGTTGGCTCATGGAACAGGGAGATGCCCTGAAAAAGAAACAACAACACAAAAAAAGCAGCCCGCAATCGTTCAGATTCCTCCCCAGGCAACAAACATCGATCCCTTCAACCCCCTCGATCCCCCCGCACCCATCTCCTAATGCTCATGATAGCAGCCATGGAGAGATCATGCTTTTTGGAATTAGCGGGGCTGAGGGCTTCAATTAGCGTAGCCGCCTGGACCGTTATAGACAGAACCCCCACGCGCATTTGCTCTAATCAGTGCTGACCTTGCTTCGGCCACGAAAACGTCTGGCCCTGAGACATCCTCCC